>NC_081558.1:113721021-113872174 GCF_022355385.1 Mustela nigripes
GTGATCTCTGTCTGTCAAATAAATAAATAAAATCTTTAAAAAAAAAAAAAAAGGAAAAGAAAAGAAGCAGAAACATGGAGGAAGGAGAGGATTATAAGAGAAATATTTTTTTAAATCCTATGTCAAAAGTGGATCAAAAATCCCCCAAGCCCATCTTTTCTTCTTTCAGTTTGGAATAAAATTTTAGGTTATAAGACTTAAAGATCCTGTTGTGTCAGAGAAAGTTGTGTCCACTGAGAAGTAATGACTTTGTTGTCAAAACTGGTACTCTATACATCTAGAAATATTCCTAAATATATGTATGTGTAAATATGGTACAGACACATGTATCTTTTTACTTTGACAATTGAGATAGCCTACAATCAATGAGACCCCTAGTGTCAATGAGCCCACCTAGGCCTGAGATCTTTGTTTCTAATACCATTCTTCAGTAGAAGACTCCTGAGCTCCTTGGAGAAATGGCTGATTCTAGGGCTGGGACGGGGAATATACAAGATGATCCTAGAGCATCTTGTAGTGCCAGAAGGAACTACTAAAAGCAAAATAACAAACCACAGTGATGGGACATAGGCAGGAACTGAAAAGAACTCCCCACGGCCAATGTTAGAACAATTTGAGCAATAAAATTAATAAAGTAGTATTGGATTCCAACCCAAAGTATAAAATACATATCCATGAACCCATTCTGACATAAATAAATGGTGAAATAAGTAAATAAATGGGGCAGAAGAAACTAATCTCCCATGCAGAAGAATTCTAAATTATTTTTGTAGATACTTTGCCCTCAAGGCTGTAGAGTATAATTTCCAACCCTCAAATGTGGGCTATGTGTAGTGACTTCCTTTTGAAGAATACAGTATAGGGAGGGAGAAACAAAAACTGACTTTATGGTAAAGTTACTTTATATACACGACCTCAACTAGGTGACCAAGGTCAACATCAAAACAGTGTTATGCAGATTTGAGGTACCCTTAATGTAATATGATGAACATGCCACTTTAGTTCCATGATCTTACCCCCAAAACCCATAACTCCAGTCTAATCATGAGAAAACATCAGATAAATTCTAACTGAGGGACATGCTACAAAATATCTGACCAATACTCCTCAAGATAGTCAAGGTCATCAAAAACCAGTAAAAGCTGAGAAACTGCCACAGCCAAGAGGAATCTAAGAAGTCATGACAACTACATGTAATATAGTATCCTGGATGGGACCCTGGGAGAAAAGGTACATTAGGTAAAATTGAAGAACTCTAACTAAAGTGTGGACTTTATTGAATAATAATAGTTATTTATTTTAATAATAGAAGTAACATCGATACTATTTTATTAATTGTAAGAAATATACCATACTAATGTAAACTGTTAAGATAGTAGAAACTGGATGGTCTATATGGGAACTCTGTACTATTTTGTATTTTTTTCTGTAATTCTAAAACTGTTTGAAAAGATAAAATTTATTTATAAAACAGTGGTAGTCTACGTGTAAACAATTGAATCTGTTACAATTAAGGCATAGTGATTACGAAAACTGCATCTACAATTAAACGATTATGCTTGTAGCAGCCTCACCCCCCCCCCATCTGTCTGAGGCTCTTGAGGTGCTTTTCTACACTACATTGCTACTCCACCACCCTCTTAGTGCTGTTTTGATTTTACTCTGGTGTTCACTTTCACCACGCAGTCTAAAAAACGAAACAATCGCAGTTAACAAATAGCAAAATTCAATTCTTTAAACATTCACTTCATTCACCTATAATGAAGGTGGTGGCAGTTTAGTGGAAGACAAGCACATCCCCAGTTAAGTGCCCGTTGGTCCAAGAACATAGGGAGTGAAAGGGACAGTGGAGCACGTAGGGGACACAAAGGTCAGCTCAGCCTAGGGAAGTCAGGGTGTTCCTAGAAGATGCCTAAATTTGGTCTTGAAGATTGGGTAGGAGTTTTCAAGGGACACAAAGCAGAGGGAGAGAACCTCAGCAGATGGAACAGGAGATGCAAAAACAGAGAGACTGGAAACAAGAACGTTCCTGTAACTGCCACGGCTGGAGGCTGGAGTGAGGGGCGGGGACTCATGGAGGTTAGACTGGAGGGAAATCAGTGTAGTTAATTAGGGGTCCAGTGTTTCATGAGGAGTCGGGGTTTTATCCTAGCAGGTCATTTAAACAAGGAACTTATATGGTTAGATTTATTTCCGGGAAAGAGAATTCTGATTATGGTATGGAGAATGGATTTGCAAGTAAAAAGAGGAAAGAGGAAAGGAGGGGATGCAGTTGTTAATCTTGTCCCAATCCTTTCCCTCATCTGAGGGAGACCACCTCGCCATTTCCAGGGTTCACTCTGGGACCTTAAGGGAGAGATACAAAAGGGCAAAGGTGATTCAAATCCTGTTAAATCCAAATGGTGGGCCAGGGGGCTCCAGCATGTGGCACTGATCTCACATCAAGGCTGTACACCATATACCACTAATTCGATAGTCATTCTTTCAGTCAGATTTCTTGGTATTTGTGTAGCAGTTAACACCCGTGACTCAGTGTTCTAGGTTATCACTGGGCTAGCCACCAAGTCTTATCACCATCACCCCAGAAACACAAACTGACATTGCTTAATCCTAACATAGGAGATTTGGTTTCTTTTTGGGATCTGGACTTATTGCTGTATTGTCAGAACCTGTAGTCCACTATACAGCTGAGCTTCCTGAGGCTAGAGGCACATTCCTTAAAGAGACCTTTTCTTTTTTTTTTCTTAAAAAAAAATTTTTTTGCCACCTTAGCATTTTTTAAATTAACATATAATGTATTATTTGCCCCAGGGGTACAGGTCTGTGAATCATCAGGCTTACACTTTTCACAGCATTCACCAGAGCACATACCGTCCCCAATGCCAAAAACCCAGCCACCCTATCCTTAGCCCCCCACCCCCCAGCAGCCCTCAGTTTGTTTTGTGAGACTGAGTCTCTTATGGTTTGTCTCCCTCATGACCCCATCTTGCTTCATTTTTTCCCTCTTTACCCCCACCACCCCCTGCCCTGTCTCTCAAATTCCTCCTATCAGACCTTTTAAATATAAGCCCTACCTTAATCTAGATTAGGGGTCTGCAAACTACAGCCTGTGCGTGAAAACTGCTTGCCACCTACTTTTACAAAGTTTTATCAGAATACAACCACACTCATTCATCTATGTAGTGTATGTTGTCTGTGACTGCTTTAATGCTACAAAGAGGTCAGTAGTTGTAACAGAGACCAGATGGTCTGCAAATTCTGAAATATTTACTCTTTGGTCCATTTCAAAAAAATTTTGCTAACCCCTAATCCAGACCAACACTGTTCAGTAGAAATATAACGCCAGCTGTATATGTGACTTAAGGTTTCTTAAGGTCTGGTCTGGAAAAATTGAAAAAAGTGAAAAAAAAAAAAAAAAAACAACCCACGTGCAGTTTTAATGATGTTTTATTTAACCAATCCAAAATACTGTTTCAATAATCAATATCAGAAGTTACTAATGAGATATTTTACATTCTTTTTTTTTTCTAAGTCCTCAAAATCCAGTGTGTTTTACACTGATGGCACAGCTCCATTCAGATTAGCTGCATTTTGGGGGCTCAGTAGCCTCATGTGGCTAGTGGTTGCTGCGTCAGACCATCCATGTCTGTACTCAGACTCTACAAGGACTGAGACCAGTACTAGATGTTGGAGGAGGGATCAGCCTTGATGGGACCCTCAGGCTGAAGGGAAATGGTGGTTCCGTAGCTGACTCGGTAGTCCTCCCTCAGGGCTCTGGGCTCTTGGCTCTTTCCAGAAGATGGCCAGCATAAAAAAAAGACACATTTACTTTACTAGCTGTGAAATGTGGCAACCTCCCTGAGTGTGTGCTAAACCTGTACTTTTGGAATGAGGCATCCTCAGAGCACCCTGCGTGGATTGTGGTGGTTGAGCTCTTCTAATTTAGGGTTCTTTCCTTGGTGGCTAAAATCATCCAGGAGGCAGATGTTAGATGTGAGATGTCTGACATCCATCTAAGTTGGCATGACAAAGAAAAGACTACTCACTGCCTTTGGCCCGCCAGAGGTAGATGGATGTCATGTTGGAAGCAAGGCCAGAAAAAATGTATTCAGGTGAATTTAGGCCTTGGTGAAGCTCGAAGACTTCCGGGCCTTGTTTCTTATTCTCTTGAACTTTTGCTTTAGAACATACAGTCAGTTATGGGAATGTCAGTGAGTTTTATCTTTCCCTTGGTATTTTTCCAGTTTACTTCTTTATTACTCAGGTATAGAGAAGGGGTCCCACAGAATAAAATTTAAATGTTTCTCTTTTGAGTATTTGGGGTTCCCTTGATCCTGCCTCAGTATGTAGCCAGCTGTTTCCCCCCAGAACACGTAAACTCTTTTCTGCGTCAGGGTACACACCTTTTCCTTTGAAACCCTCCTGTTCTATAAAGTGGCCCAATATCCTTTATTCATGGTCTGTGGCATCCTCGTCTACTAATGGACATGGCTTTGTGAACATTTATCTGTTCCATATATATTTACTGAGCACTACTCTGTGCTAGACAGTGTCCTAGGCATGGAGATACAGTAGTGAAAAGGATATGATCATTGTCCATCAGATGAGAGATGCAGACTTGCAGAATCACAATTCTGGTGCAGGTTGAGCTGTGCCATGACTTTGTGGATGGAAGGGTCACCTGAAGGAAGTGAGTTTGGGGGAGGGGGAAGAAGGGAGAAAGGGAAATCTTCATGCCATCAGGCTGAGTACAAGGACCTGGTCATGATTTGCTTTTGTTCCTGCAGGCCAGAGCCCAGGAAGTCCTGCAGAAGCTGAGCGACGTACAGGAAATATTTCACAAGAGGCAAATGAGTCTGATGAAACTGGCAGCCAGACAGACTCGCCCAGTGCAACCCGTGGCCCCCCACCCTGAGTCATCCCCAAAATGGGTGTCACCAAAAACCAGCCATCCCTGCATCTTGGGTAGGTTATTTGGGGAGAGGAAGCTTTGTGCCCTTATGTTTCATCAATACTCATGAGGGTTGAAATTGTGCTTGTTTGTTTTGTTTTTGTTGTTGTTGTTTAAGATTTTATTTATTTATTTGACAGACAGAAATCACAAGTAGGCAGAGAGGCAGGCAGAGAGAGAGAGGAGAAAGCAGGTTCCCTGCTGAGCAGAGAGCCTGATGCGGGGTTCGATCCCAGGACCCTGGGATCATGACCTGAGCTGAAGGCAGAGGCTTCCCAGGTGCCACCCAGGTGCCCCAAAATTGTGCTTATTTAAGATGCATAATGGTTGTTGTTTTGACAAATATTATTTAAAATAAACTACAGTGTGGAATCGTACAGGCATTGAAGACTTTAGAGAGAGAAAACGGAGTGCTGTGTACAAGGAGAAATCAGTTTTAATGATGTTTTATTTAACCAAAATCCAAAATGCTGTTTCAATATATAATCAATATCAGAAGTTACTAATGAGATATTTTACATTCTTTTTTATTCTAAGTCCTCAAAATCCAGTGTGTGTTTTACACTGATGGCACAGCTCTGTTCAGATTAGCTGCATTTTGATCACAGTCTAGAAGAAGAATAATATAAACGTGCAAATAACATCAGCATGAGATAGACTCCATTAAAGACCTTAGAAAATGCTCACAAGATTCTGTTATCAGTCCAGTGGGAAAGTTGGTTCTTTGTAAAGATAAAAACAATAGATTAGTCCTTACACCAGTCCTGCTTGGTCTTGATTATGAGAGCTTAATAGTGAGTCTTGAGAAAGGTAGTGTAAGTCTTCCAGCTTTGTTCTTTTTCAAGATTACTTTGGCTTTTTAGGTCCTTTTCATTTCCATATAAATTTCAGAATCGTGTTCCAGTTTCTGCTGAGATTCTGCTTGAGGTTGCACTGATTTATAGATCAATTTGGGGAGAACTATTATCATACCAGGATTGAGTCTTACAATTCATAAATGTTATAACTCTCCATTTATTTAGGCATTGTATAATTTCACTTGGCAGTATAGACGTTTTTTGGTTTTGGTCTTGGTTTGCTCTTTTTTTTTAAGTTTTTATTTAAGTTCCGGTTAGTCAACATACGGTGTAATATCAGTTTCAGGTGTGCAATATAGTGATTCAGCACTTCCATATGTCATCCCGTGCTCATCACAAGTGCACACCTTAAGCCCTGTCACCAGTTTAACCTGTGCCCTGCCTACCTCCCCTCTGGTATCCGTCAATTTGTTCTCTATAGTTGAGTCTGTTTTTTGGTTTGCCTCTCTCTTTCTCTTTTTTTTCCCCTTTCTTCATTTGTTTTGTTTCCTAAATTTCACATACAAATGAAGTCATATGGTATTTGGCAGTATAATAGGTTTGAGTGTTAAGGTCTTAGGCATTTCATGTTTGTTTGTTTGTTTAACTGTATAGTAAATGGAATTTACCATATTTAACTATCAAAAGGGATATATATCTGTATAAAATACAATCAGGCCATCTGTCAATAGGGACATTTTACTTCTTCTGTTTCAATCTTTATGCTTTTTCCTCCTTCACCTTATTATAATGGCTGAGACATCTGATAAAATGTTGAATAAAAGTGAGAGCAGACATTTGTGCCTTTTCCCCATGTAAAGACAAAGAGTTCCTTTTTTTCCCTTAAAGTATGATGTTAACAGTAAGTTTTTCACAGAGGCCTTTTATCAGATTGAGGAAGTTCCTTTCTCTTCCTAGTTTGATCAGAGTTGATCAGAGTTTTCATCATGAATCACTGTTGACTTTTTCAGATGCTTTTTTGGGTGCATCTATTGAAATGATTATATAGTTTTTCTCTTTTATTTGTTAAAATGGTGGATTACAATGATTTATCTTCAAATGTTAAAACAATTGTACATTCCTAGGATAAACTACTCTTGGATACCTATATATGTTATTTGTTACTCTGTCATTTGAAACTCTGTTATTAAGAATATACATGTTCACAATTGTTATGTCTTCCAGATATTCTGGCCCTCTTCCATTTAGGAAACATCTCTCCTTCCCTCCTGATCTTTAGTAATACTCCTTGTCCTGATGTCTATTTTGTCTGATATTAACACAGCATGCCAGCTTTCTTATGTTTAGTGTTTGGATAATATATTTTTTCCATTTTTGTATTTCTTTGTAAGTGTATCTCTTGTCAGCAGCATATAATTGGGTCTTGACTTTTTTTTTATTTTAAAGATTTTATTTGAGAGAGAGAGCACACACAAAAGAGTGCACAAGTGGAGATGGGGAGAGGGAGAAGCAGGCTCCCCACTGAGAAGCGAACCCCTTGCAGGGCTCAGGGCCCAATCCTAGGACCCTGAGATCATGACCAAAGTAGAGGGCAGATGCTTAACTGAGCCACCCAAGCACCCCAATTGGATCTTGACTTTTTAACATATTCTGTTTCTGATTGGAGTATTTAGTCCATTTATATACAATACAATTATTGATATAGTTGGATTTAAAGTAATAATTTCATTATTTGTTTATTTTTCTCATTTTTTCCCTCTCTTCCTCCTTTCTTGCCTTCTTTTGGGTTAGCATTTTTTTTTTTTTAGTGTTCTCTTTTAATTCTTTTATTGGCTTTTTACCATACCTGTTTGCATTGTTTTTCTCAGATATATGCTTATGTATAGTTTTATATTTTATAAATATAAAATATACATTTTATATCTTTTACATCTTTTACATCTTTTACATCTCCTCTCATTTCAATCATTTCCAGTGTTCTTTTTATTCCTTATAATAGATCTGAATTACCACTGTGTCATTCTTCTCAAGCTGAAAAATTTCCTATCCATTTCTTGTGCAAATCTGATAACAATGAATTCTTTTGGCTTTTATTTATCTGTAAATTATGGGGTCTTGGTAATTCTCCATTTTGTTTGGTTTACAGTCCCCTATCTCCCATCACATATTGCAATTTTTAGAAGCAAGCCTTGATAACAGTATAGTGCATTTTTTCTTGAATTTTTGTGTGCACACACACACACACACTCAATGCACATACCTATGCACACTCAATGCACTTATGCACACATCCTACTGACAAATACAAATAGATTTTCACACACATAGAGACATCTTTTTAGATGGCTAGAAATAGGACTTGGTTTTCCTTAATTTTCATTTAGGACTCATTCCCAAAACTAAATTATGTTCACTTCTTTGATGTTTCCACTGTCATTGTTTCAAGGAATATATGTTTGTTACAAGTAAATAAAGCAGGAATGATAGCTTGTTTCTCTTTTTTTATTTTTTTTTTTTACAAGATCTTATAATGGACAATGACCCTTCGAGCATAAACAGATCTTTGTCACGTCTGAACGAGTATCATTGACTTTGGCCAGACTTCTTGCTCATTTTGCAGAACAATTCTGCACTTTTGTTTTGGATACTAACCACTGAGTATGGTGGATTCAGGCAAGTCACTAACAGGATTTTCAAACACATTTATCCAGTTCCTTAGTAACGGAGTCCGTTCCAAGAGAAACCATTATATTTCACAGTGGAACGAACGTGAGGGAGCTGGAATCTTGGCTCTGACTCTTGTTAGCTGGGGGCCTTGGGTACAAAATTTAACCTCTCTAAAGTTTATAAGGAATGCAAAAAAATTCTTTTGTGGCTATAATAATAGCTAAAATATACTATTTACCATGATCTAAACACTTTGCACACGTTAACTCATTAAGCCATTATAACAAGCCTGTGCTGTAGGCTTTCTCATTATTCCACACTTCACAGATGAAGAAGCTAAGGCACAGAGATTACTCCGAGAATATGTGTCTTTTACATGGAGGAGCAAGACTTGAATGCTGGCTGTGTGGCTGCTCGCCCCAGCCTTGAACTTCATTATTGCACTTACAGTGGGCAGGGTGGTGCTTGTCAGTCCTGAGTGTTGCCAGCTATAACGTACGCACTCCTAGCATCTAGCTGTTATGCCTGGTAATAATGCTCAGTTTACAGGGATGCCCAAAGGATTGTTGATCGTTATGAAGTAGCTTCAGTGATCATATAACCAGGGGCAGCAAACAGGACACTTCACTACAGATTTCAATAATATCTGTGAAAAAGTCCATAGAAAGCCCAAGCAGATTCCAGTTGACTCAGAGAGCCCAAGAGTTAGGAGGAATTTCTGGAGGCCACTGTTCACCACAGGTAAGTATCAGGGTGCTATGTTGGGAGCATTAGGTGGATGGCATTTTGGCCATGGGACCTAGAAATGCTCAAATTCTTAGGTCGTTCACAGGTATGCTATAAGTTTTCCAAGGGAGCTCTATTCACAAGGGTGTTGACAATGACAAGAACTCAAAGTATCACTTTTTAGCCTTGCAGCTATCATCCCCAGTGCAGCCCTCTGGTAATGCTAGGTTAGAAAGTCTCAAGGCCTAACTAGGGCTTCTCCTTCCCAAGTCCCATTCTTACTGCCAAATGGCCTTTGAGGCCTGAAGAAAAGATATCTCCCAGGTGTCCCAAGAGCTCTGTGGAAAGGAGGGGAAAATGACAGAGTGACAGAGAGAAGAGAGCAAGAGCAAGAGAGCCCAGTTCCATCCTGACTCAGCTAACTCATTCTTCGCATAGTTGTTTCATCCACTAATAAATGTGGTTCCACATTTGGAATCCAACTGTTAAATTAGCAACAGTTTCTGGCTGGGGCAGGCATAGACATCCTCTTATATAATTGTAAGGAAATGGTTATGTGTAAGTGGTAAGATTTTAGTATTTTTTAAAATTGTCTATGGTAAGCACAAATTAGCTACTTGTATAATAAAAAGGATATATTCAATAAATGTGGTCTCTAGAATTGATCTGGTCTTCTAATCCAAGAGCAACATCAACTGCATTTCATACAATACAAAGATAAATGCTAAAGCAGCGGTGCATAAAAGAATCCATGAAGTCTGAATGTCAAGGGAGACTTCCTGAAGAAAGTAACCTTTTCACCGAGACTCAAAAATGGGAATGATGGAGATTTTCTCATTTTTACCACATTATGTTTACTGATTTGTTGTAGTTTAATGTTTCATGTGGTGTTGTGTGTGATTTTTATCTCTTCGGATCAAATGTTAAATGCCTGGGGTCAAAGGCTATTTCTTTTCTGCATCTCTCCTTCACCTCCAATTTCATCTCACACCTCAGAAATCATCACAGTAGCTCAATTAAGCTTTGTTATTCAGTTAGCCTAACCTAGTCCCGCTGCTCATCCAAGCCAGGCTACACGCTCTGGGGTATTTTTAAGCTGAGTTGCCAATAATGGCATGTTTTCTTTCTCTAGCTCCTCTTCAGAGGACATCTGAGGAAACTTATGCAGGGACATTGGAAAAGGAAGATGACAAGACTAAATTTGAAGTCAAGGTAAGATCACCTTTTTCTTTTATGATTTGAGATTTCTGACATAAGCGAATATTGCTGCCATAATTACCAATAAATGAAATTCCCCTATCCCATACCTATCACACCTCCAGGCGATGTGGCCGTAACGGCACGTAACACAGACTAGTGCTTTTAAGAGCTGAGGTTTGTAAGGATTTCTTCATTTTCTTTCTTCTTAATTGCAACTAGAAAAACTGGTCGTGGATGTAATTGTTAGTAGATACTATGTTATTGAGAAAAAAGTCATTTTGTGCATTCCTATACTCTGACTCATATTTAAAATTGCTGGGACAGTGTGTGGTTTATGTGCAAAAAACCATGGCTGAATTGCATAGAGCCACACACACTTGCGTGCATGCACCACCGGTGAACTCTGAATAAACTCTGTAGATTGTGTGAACATCATTTTCTTGCTTTTAGGACTGTACTCTAGTTGTGTAAGATACTAATATTAGAGGAAGTGGGGGAAGAGTACATGAGACTTCCTTGTATGTTTCTTTGCAGCCTTATGGGAATCCATAATTATTTCAAAATCAAAGTTTAAAAAAAGAAAGCATAAACTTTGGAATCAGGCACACCTGCCTGGAAGCCACAGATGCCACTTTAAGCCTGTTTCTCATCTGTAAAAATGGGGATAGCAATAGCTATTACCTGAAACTAATTTTGAGCAGCAAATGGAAATTTGAAAAGTGCCAAGCACCGTATAATTGTAAAGTAACATTATATTTAAATGCCCAAATAAAAAATGTGTTGCCGTAGTAGCAACCCTGGAAGGGGTTCCTTTCCTCCTGCCTCCCTAAAAGGTGAGTATCTGAATGACAGAATGGTTCTGAAGGCAGATGCCAGTGGACCCTGGGTTACACGCACTTTAGCAACAGTTTGGACTCAGCATCTGTGCCTCGGGGTCTGAATAGAGGACCCCACAGGTATTCCACCGCCCATGATGGAGTCAAGCAGAAAGGGGGTCTCCAACTTTTCTTCCTTGAGACATAAACAAGGTGGGAAGTGGAGTTCCCAGCAGACTTTTCTTAACAAGCTGCTATCTTCTGTCTGTTTAGGCAGTTGAGAACATTGCTGTAGTGTTTCAGAATCCCCTGCGGAGGGAGAAATTGCTTTACCATGTCTTCCAGAGTTAGGTAACACTCTGCAGTTTCACACAGCTGTGATCAGCCATTTTAAAGAGTAATGAGCAGTTTTTTGAAATGGGCAAATGTAATGAAGCTTCATCAGACTTGACATCCATGAAGTTTGTGGAATTATTGCACGGCATAAAAAGGGCTTACCCGTGATCACCTTCAAAACTGAGCACCACCCTACCATCTCTGTACCCTGGGCTTCCGAGAATCTTATCTCTGAAGGTGAGAGCTGGGTCAAGTGCACCAAAGCTCAGGTCCAGCCCCTGAACTTACATGCTGTTGCTATTAACCCACAGTGTGATTTGAACTTACCTCGCTGCTCTGTGATTTTCTTTGCCTCATCTTTAGACAACGTATTTATGGCCTACACAATTTACAAAGATGCCAGAGGGGTTGTGTGTACCTGGAGGTTCTCATATAAAAGAATCCAAAATTGAGTGAGTTATTTCAGTAAGTGTGAACAATAAATATGAGTGCTGCTGTTTTATTTGTTGAAAAAACAAAAAAGGAAAATATAGTCAGAGTCAGTAAGCGTAAGGCACCTTTTCTCAGGGAAGACCTTAGGGTGTTTAAGAGGAAAGGCTTCCATAAGCTACATTTATTATTTACTTTGATTTTATATATTGGTAAAAATAGACAATGCAAGAACTAGGGCAGGGGAAGAACCAGAGGCCTATAGAGTTGGAAAATGTTAGGTAGAATCCAAGAAGCTCGGGCCACTAGAATTTCTGGTTTCTTCCCTTTGCCCGTGCTGCTTATTTAATTCAGATTCTAAGCTCATCCTTCTAGGGTGCCGGCTGCCTCATAGTTAGGCAGATCACCAATAGCATCGGTGTTGGTAAGCCAGTGCAAGCCCATGTTACAATTGTCCTGGGCTTTTGTTGTTTTTTTTTTCCTTATTGTTACCTCACTTGTGTATTTAATAAAGGGCTTTTCCTGCAACAACATTATGTTAACAGTCAAGACAGTGGAGGAAGCAGAGTAGGAATTGTCTGCCAGACTTCCTCAATTTGGCGAACAGAAGCTGGTCAGACTTCGACTTCTAAAAGCCAAGGCTGTGAGAAGCGTGAGCAGAATCCATATAGTCATGAATGACCACGAGTAGGAAGGAAGAGGGTTTATGAATTAATCCCCAAATCCTAGCCTTAAAAATCAACTCAGGACCAATAAATTCCATCAGCACTTGACAAGGTAGGTAGGATAACCAGGGAAATCATCATTTCAAAATATGTAAGAAAACTGGTTAAAAAAAAAAAGTAGGTTAGAAAAAAGGTTTCGATTTATGTCTGTGTGATTCATGGCTTATTAAAAGGAGGAGCAAGGAGGTTGGCTAACATCAAGAAGAATCATTGCTGCTTGTGTTTTGTGGCCACTGTCCAGGACAGAGGACCAAAATGCATAACCTCTGACTCTGGGGACAATCAGACATCCTTGACCTTTGACATAGAATGTAAAGACAAAATGAAAGCACAACGCAGATCATAACACTGTGGTAAATGCCACGCCTTCCTTTCCTTGGGTAAATGCTCACAGACCAAAAAAAAAAAAAAAAAAAAAAAAGAGAGAGAGAGAAATAAACCAAAGCTACCCATGATTGCCCCTAGACTCAGATAGTGACTACATACAACAAAATCATGCAACCAAATCAAGCTATGATTTTATCATCATCAGAGAACTCATTTCCAAAAAAGGTGTTCTGTCTTCTCAGGTGGGGTACTCTTGGCTTTTCTTGTCGGAAGGGATGCACACTCAACCTGACAAACGGGCTGTGGCTCCGGGGCCGTCTGGCAGCTGTGCACCCCTGCACTAGACTCCCCGACGAGGTCTGGGAAAGCCCAGCCGTGGGGATTTGCAGTGGTTGCTGGCAGTGGTGATGTGGCTGATTTGGGTCCTTTACATCACCAGCTGGAAGCTAGAACCTGGAAGCATGACTCACAAGGGCTGCTTTTCCAGGCTGTTCGTATCACAGCTTCAGAGCTGGAAAGAGGCCAGACACTGATGAAAATTCCTTTTTCATGAATGTGAACTCTCAGGATAAAGGCCGAGCTACTGGCTGTGAGCACCAACAAACTGTTGCTGGGCACCTGTTAGTGTGGCTTAGCATAGCAGGGGCCTTTTTAAACTTGCACGCAAACAGCCTCCTCCATAAAAATTAAAGAAAAAAAACCCCCAATTCTGTAAGTTAGAGAATGAGAAGGTGAGGGAGAGGTTGCTAACACTGGTGAGACCCAGACATTGTGCTGCATGCTCTATGTACCTGATTTCATCCCAAATCCTCAATACCTTGAGGAAGAAGATGAGGAAGCTGATGTTTCCCTTGTTTTATTCATGATGCTGTTGAGACCCTGAGAAGTTAAGTGAGCTTCCCTAAGGGTCACACAACTAGTAAATGGTGGAACCGGGATTTGAAACTCGTAGTTTATTTAATCTAACAGTTTACTTATCTATTTAACTTAATCTATTTACCTATAACCTATTAGTTACTTAATCTAACTACCGGTTTACTGAATCTCTCATACTCTAAATTCCTCTTCTGCAAAATGGGAATAAAGCCACCTCACAGGTGTCTGATTAAATGAGAACTACATGACTTCATTAATAATGATAATGTTAAATAATCAAAATAAAATATTTAAAACATGAGAAATATGTGGGAGCACCTAGCATGATGCCTTACATACAGCGGATTCTTTGTAATTTTAGTTTCCCATTTAATCCCATGTTTATAGATAAAATGTACTGTGTAAAAGATGAACAGTGGCTGAAGGGCAGTCAGGCCCGGGTCTTAAATTGGATAGCTTCTCCTGATCTTGAATATGTACTGTTTTGCCAAATAATAGCAGATCAGGTCCAAATTCAGTTCCTTGCTTTCTCACTCCTTTAAATCCCCAGAGCTTTCATTTACCTCTGATTCTCAACAGGAGAGCTATATAAACTGTAAGTGCATTTCAGGGTTCACCCTCTATGATGCTTGAAGTCTGGTCATTGAGAGAATCCACAAGGT
This sequence comes from Mustela nigripes, assembly GCF_022355385.1. Taxonomy (NCBI): domain Eukaryota; kingdom Metazoa; phylum Chordata; class Mammalia; order Carnivora; family Mustelidae; genus Mustela; species Mustela nigripes. Next base: position 113,735,533 of record NC_081558.1, read on the forward strand.
CTTTGAGGCAGCCCCCAACTAAGCTTTCTGAGGAATTTCTAGAATGGAGATTATCAGGGTTTCCTATGGATTGTAGCCCTGAGAAGCTTATTAATGATGGAGATTCTCAAGATCTACCCTCAGATTGTGATTCAGGAGGGCTAGAGTATGGTCCTGGAATCTGAATTTTTAACTTTTAAATTCAATATTTTTAATTTGGTAACTAGAATTAACTAGGTGGTATAAGGATGCATTTTGGGCCACACTTGCCTAGAGGCTATATTCATATGTCATGAAGACTCGGGATGAAGAGAGCTCATTAAGGTAGATACAGATCTCTTAGGCTAATACAGTCCAGAACTTAGTGAAGCAAGTGTGTGATTATATTAATCTATGAGAATGTACTTTCATTGAGGGAGCTATATGAAATAGGACAGAATAACAGTTAAGACCACTGTTGACTAAAATATCTCATTGGTGTCATATTCTGCTCCATTTACTATATATTAAAGCAATTGCTATGGGTCATATGGAAACAATTCTAACATGGGGCCTGAACTCAGGAAACTTACAAGTCTCATGAGGGAAACTATATATTTCAAATAATTTATAATGTAGAGGAGAATGACATACCTTTGCTAAAAGGAATATAACACGTTAGAAGGCAGAAGAAGGAACAGTTCATAACAACAGTATTGGGGATATTTTTATAAAGGAGATGGCATTTGAACTTAGCTTTGAAAAATAAATACAACTTTGAAAGTTGGATAAGACAGAGAAAGGCAGTCAAGATGGGGAAGGATATAAAGTATCAAAAATCTGAAGGGGTATAGGCTTTTCTGGGAATGGTTCGAGAAAGCCAGAGAGGTAGACCAGAACAGGTTGCTGAAGGCTTTGGTTAGAAGTTGTTGCCAGGAAGGACACCTATGTATTAGAAAGATGACTCTGGTATGGCAATGAAGAGTAGACTAGAAGAAGGCAGGTAGATGGACCAGCTGCCAGCAGGTGTTACAGTCTAGGTGTAACTCCAGTGTTAAGAGCCTCCTAATGACAGAAAAAGGGAGATGGGCAGAGCTTGTACCTGTTAATCCAGATATCCTCCCCAGTGCCTCGAACACACTAGACTGTCTCAGAAAGTATGATGAATGAGGAATAGATCAAGGCAGAGAAGAAAGGGAGCCGATTTAATAGAGAGGGAGAGAAGATATTGAAGATACCTTGAGGTTTCCATCATGGATTTCTAATTAGATGAATTTGTTTGCTAATATAGAGCACTTAGAAAAAATCTGGAGAAAGTGAGGACTTAAAAATTTGAGTCCAACTTTTGTAGGGTTTCGTACATCTGTAACAGCAACCCACACCTTCTCTTCCTATGAGCTGTAGCTTTCTCCTCCAACACACATACCAAAGAGAATAAGCCAGCTGACCTTGAGGTTATGTGGAAATTACTTGTGAAATAGGTTAAGGATCAAAGATTCGTCTAAAAAAATACCTTTCAAACTTGTGATTTTATTTATGAGTTAAGATTTACAGACACACAAAAATAATGTTACATTGACAGTTATACATTGAGATTAAAACCACATGAAATCAAATAGCTTGAGAGAATTCCAAATATATAGGAAACTTCTATGTCCTTGGTCACATTTCTTGGTTTGGGAGTGGGAGAAAGGTGTCTTGCAACATATTTCTCAATTTCTGATCCTTTAAACAGAACTACAGCATTGTAAATCATTGTAAAAACAATGTTGCATTTTTTTAAAAAGACACTTTTCTCATAAACAAAATATTATAAACATTGTTTTCGAGTGTTAGTCCAGTCTTTAAAAACCAATTTAACAAGTAAGATCATTGAACTAATTACTAATGGCTGGGAAATTCAAGATCTTAGATAAAAGAGACCCTGGAAAATTTTTTAAATAGGAAAAGTTTACATTTGGGACCCATTCCCCTATCTTTCTCTGTTCATTTTCCATTCCACAAAGCCTCAGGACTGCTCATGCCTGTCTTCTCAAGCCTGCCCTTCTCCTCCAAACGGCTCTAATATGTGCTAAAACCTTCCTCTCCTCTCCCTTCCCTCTTGGAAGTGCCTACACAATACAGCTGATCTGGTCTAGAGGTAGGAGAATATCTGAATGAGCTAATTCATAGCAGTGCATGAATGATGAGTGACAGACAGCTCCTTAACCCTTCTGGAAATACTTGTCATTAAAAAGAAAAGAAAAGGAAAGAAAGACAGACTGCCCTATTATCCAAAGGCAGTGGCTTCTTCTGGCAGTGACAATGAAGAATAAGAAAAGATGTGCTGGGAAGGGCCGGTGAGATGGTGCAAACAGAACAGACTAGCCAGCTAGCAATCTGTTCCCACGGTAGAGTCTCTAAGTGGTCCTGTTTTTCAAAAGTTCTTCCTATTCTCCACATCAGAACTCCCTGGATCTCAAAAAGGAGAAAACAAAAATAAACAAAAAAAAATGACAAAGAAAAGGTTTCCCCCATTCCCTCAGAAGTTCTAGCAATGGGGAGGAAAAGGCAGAGCCATCCCTTCCCAGGGCTGATGCTTTTCACTCTGGGACTGTCTCTGAGACCACCTTGGACTGGACTGAGGCTGGAGGTTGAATGGCCTTTGGAGAGTTTTCTTTTTCCATTTTCCCCCATTGTCCTCCCTACAACCCACCATTGTGTAATTTTTCAGTAATTCTTGCTTGTTCTACTTCTTTACCTTCTCTGGTTTTCAAGATTAATTTATAATTTTGTAAAATGCTTAACCATAAATACTTGCAATGGTCACGCTTTATATGGAAATGAAGAGGATGGTTCAGCCTTTATCTACCTTACTTCTTCTCACAATAAGGTCTAGTAGCTTCTTTTTTAAAGAAATGTGATAAAACAATAAATGATACTTTCACCTTGATTTATCAGGTACCATCACTTTAAAAGAGTTGGAACTGAAAATGCTTTCCAAGCATCCCTAAAATCATAGAGTGTAATAATTTAACTGTAGGAAAAATCTAATTTGATTCAGTTCAAATGTTGCTATCTCTCCTTTGGGGACAAAACCAAACCAAACCAAACCTTAATAATCAATTGAAAATCAGTTATTGACACTTTCTTTTTTAAAAGATTTATTCATTTATTTTAGTGCATGTACATGCATGCAAGAAGTGGCAGGGGCAGAGGGTGCAGAGGGAGAGAATCTCAAGCAGACTATATGCTGAATGCAGTCCAACCAGGGCTCAATCCCACCACCCATGAGATCATGACCTGAGCCCAAGCCAGGAGTTGGAAACTTGAGTAACTGAGCCATCCAGGTGCCCCCAGCTACTGATACTTTTTTTTTTTTTAAGATTTTTATTTATTTATTTGACAGAGATCACAAGTAGGCAGAGAGGTAGGCAGAGAGAGAGAGAAAGCAGGCTCCCTGCTTAGCAGGGAGCCTGATGCGGGACTCGATTCCAGGACCCTGAGATCACGACCTGAGCTGAAGGCAGTGGCTTAACCCACTGAGCCACCCAGGCGCCCTGATACTTTTTAAAAAGTAGGTATTTTTAAAAAGTTGATTGATACTTTTAAAAAGATATTCTCAAAAAAAAAGGAAAAAAAAAAGATATTCTCCAAAGAGAGAGAGAGAGAGAGCACACAGTGGAGCAGAGGCAGGGGCAGAGGGAGAGGGAGAGAAAATCTCAAGCAGACTCCCCACTGAGCATGTAGCCCGATGCAGGGCTTGATCTCATGACCCTGAGATCATGACCTGAGCTGAAACCAAGAGTTGGTCACTCAACTGACTAAGCCACCCCAGCGACCCTGAAATAAAATTTTTAAACAAAATTCCTTTCAAGCCAAGAAATTAGCCTGTTCTCTCAATTTTGAAATATGACCTTCAAAATATGGGGGAAACAAAACACTTAGGTTACATTTTTGTTGAAAAAACGTAACCAAAACAGGTTACGTGTTTGTTGCTAGAGGACCTGTATGTTGGTTGATGTCATTTCGAAACTCAGGAGAGACTGGGCTAGAGACTGGGGAGTGATGTTGGGCCTAGAGCAGTTGACAGCTGCTTGCCTTCATAGCCACCCCTTTTTCTTAAGAATAAAATAAACATAAATGGGGAGGGGCTTTTCCACCTGATTAGTCCTCCAGTAAGGTGATTTTTGGATCAATTCCCTTTTAAATCACCAGCTGGCTGAGAAAATCCACTCTTTGAGATACCCTAGGGGCAACTCTAAGTCAGGGTTGACTAAAGGGGAACAGGATATGATTCCACAGGAACTTGTTGCTCTGCTTTAAAAAGGCATCATTTTAGGGGACCTTTTAAAAAGGCTCAGTTGGTTAAGCATCCAACTCTTGGTTTTGGCTCAGGTCATGATCTCAAGGTCGTGGGATCAAATCCCACGGCAGGCTCTATGCTCAGGGTGGAGTCCGCTTGTCCCACTCCTGCCCCCTCTACCCCTCCCCCTACACACTTGCGCTCTTGCTCTCTCTCTCTCAAACAGATAAATAAAATCTTTAAAAAAATCAAAAAGCATTATTCTATAATTCATGAGACTCCTAAGGAATCTCTAACAAAAAACATAGCAGCAATTGGCTGGTTGGTCTGTGGTCAATCTTCTTGGTTCATTATTCAAAATAAAAGGAACAGAAGACCCAATATTTGAAAAAAGCAAGCATTTATTTAAATATGGTCTTCCTTCTAGACCTTTGAGGAAGATTAATTTAAAGTTTTCCCCCAAAGTAATATGGCTACATTTCAGCTTTCATCTCAAAATCAGAAGCAATAGTATCTATGTTGGTGTTTGATATTATAAGCAGAGGGGTGTTTCATCACCAATTCACACATCTCCCTCATTTTATACAGAAGAAAATAGATGCCCAGAGAGCCTAGGTGACTTGGCCAACACCTCCCAGCTAGTGAGAAATATGGGGTCTCTATTACACAGGAGCAGGTAGGAACTGCCCAGCAATTACTGCAGGTCAGTGTCCCTGGGTGCTTTACAGACATTACCCATTTTAATCCCCACAAAGAAGATATTAAAGAGCCAACCTCAAATACCATTTATCAAGGCTTCTTTGTACCAAGTACTTGAATTCCTTACCTCAAATCACCACAACACCCCTCTGATATAGATACAGTAAGTCCTCTTTTACAGAGAGACCTAAGGTGCAAAGAAGTCTTGCCCAAGGTCACTTTTAAATAAAAAGTAAACCAGAGATTCCCACCCAGATGTACCTTTCACATGAAGAATCTGTGCTCTTTTCACTCTCTAAGAGATTTTCAAAGTTCAGGTGGCAGTGGTGACCGTGAACTTTAGTGGGTTCACAAGCATTGAAAATAAAGAAGAAGAGCAGAATGCAACAAGGATGGCCTAATTTTAAAATAGAGTATGTCACATCAGCTATATGTATGTCTGATGTGTGTGTGTGTGCGCGCGCGCGCGCGTGTGTGTTTACAACACAACCAAGCAATTAACTAAATTCTGGCACTGTCTACCCAGAGATAGAATCACTTCCCTTAAGTTAAGGACTCAGTCCTGTTAAGATTGCTCCCCCATCCCCTTTAGATGCCATTTGAAAAGTCCAGGTTGTCCCTGGTGCTTTTGACCAACCTGCTATAGATCAGTTTCCCATTATACCCTCCTTGGGTTTGATTAATTTGCTAGAGTGGCTCCGAGAACTCAGAGAAACATTTTACTTACTAGATTACCAGTTTATCTCAAAAGGATGTAATTCAGGAACAGCCAGATGGAAGAGATGCATAGGGCAAGGTATAGGGACATGGAGCTTCCGTGCTCTCTGAGCAAGCCACCTACTCCCCATCTCTGTGTGTTCACCAACTCAGAAGCTCCTTTTTTGGGTGTTTTGGAGGCTTCATTACATAGGCATGACAGGTTAAACCATTGGCCATTAGTAGTTGAATTCAGTCTTCAGCCCCCTTCCCCCGGCCCCCAAAGGGTGTTAGTCAAGGGAACTGAAAGTTCCCACCCTCAAATTAGAATCATGTGCTTGGTTCCCGTGGCAACCAGCCCCCATAAGCTACCTTATTAACATAAACTCTGGTGGGGTTGAAAGGGGTTTGTTATGAATAACAAAAGAAAACTTGATGGCTCTTATCACTTAGGAAATTATAAGTCTTAGGAGATCTGTACCAGATATAGGACAAGATCAAAAACATATTTATTATAAATCCCAATATGTGTGTATGTATGTTTTGATGTTTTTCTTGTGGGCCATGGTCAGACTTCGGAAGCTACTGCACCAGAACACAACTAATTTGTCTAAACTTTAGCGAAATATTGGTATAAAGTTATTAAAGCAGCACCCAGATCTGCTGTGGATCCTTCCCATCACATTCTCAGTGGCAGCAGGGTTATATTCCATCAAACTTGATCAACAGAGGATCCTTTTTCTACCCTGACATCATCCATTTGACTCGTGGTCCTAGAAATATGGGTTGACACCAAGTCCATATCCAGGCATTTTAGCAAGCCCATGTCTCATGCACGACAAAATCTATAAATTAGGACATCATCATTCAGCGTAAAAGATGACAGTCCAGGGGCGCCGGGGTGGCTCAGTGGGTTAAAGCCTCTGCCTTCGGCTCAGGTCATGATCCCAGGATCCTGGGATCGAGCCCCGCATCGGGCACTCTGCTCAGCAGGGAGTCTGCTTCCCTTCCTCTCTCTCTGCCTGCCTCTCCGCCTACTTGAGATCTCTGTCAAATAAATAAATAAAATATTTTAAAAAAAAAAGATGACAGTCCATACCTATACTTTGTTTGAGTCATTGTTATTTTTCTGTCCTTAGATTGTCATGAAATAAAAGACTGTACAATATACCACACTTACGATAGACCAACAGAAGAGCTGGAAAGAGCACAGTTCATTTTATAAGCAGTAGTAAGTTTTATGGTGAGAGGAAGTTTGGTTAGAAATAGTGCTTACTCCTTACAAAGGTCCTGTATTACATGTTAGGGACCCAAAGACAAATAAAGCTAGAGTTCAAAGCCCAGCAGGTGTGACGTCACAGGTATAGTGACATCACAGGGAGGAACTAGAGAAGGATGTGATGTAGAATTAACAGCCATAGTGATCAGTTCCACATTATAGAGAAAATGTGAAGAAAGAGTTCTGGTGGTGTGATGAAAATAGCCAGATTGGTTTGAATCTGGGGACTGATATTTTACTTCTGTATATTGACTGAAATGAGAAATATCTACAAGTATCTGGTCAAATATATGTAATAGCGGATACTAACAATTTAGATGCCTAGTGAAATGATATCCTATTTTAAAAGAAACAAATAGGAACTTAGAATTGAAGATTGCCTGTGTATTTTAGAGCTGAATGCAAAACTGGTATCCCAAACGGCCCTTTATTTGTTAGTCTGATTTCTGGATATGCCAGATTTGGGAGGACATCAGTGAAAAAGCTCAATGATCCCCGATTTTCTTTCATTCGTTGAACATTTTTGAATTGCTCTTTCTGTACTTGGCATTGTGAATGACAAAAACCACCTTACCTTGACTGCTTTCTGTTAATCCAGTGAGAGGCTCCTCTTTTTTTTTTTTTTAACGATTTTATTTGACAGAGATCACAAGTAGGCAGAGAGGCAGGCAGAGGGGCAGGGTGGGGAGGCAGGCTCCCTGCTGAGCAGAGAGCCCAATGCGGGGCTTGATCAATGAGGGGCTCCATGGGATCATGACCTGAGCCGCAGACAGAGGCTTTAACCCACTGAGCCACCCAGGTGCCCGAGAGGCCTCTCTTCTCGCATTGTCAAGAACCAGCTGAGAGCCTAGCTGAGCTGTTTTACAAGGAGATTTCTCATCTGTTCCTTAGACTGGGAAAAGCTCATCCTTCACCTTTCAGCTCTAATTTATACAGAATCTAGCTACTCACTATATTTCCTTCAACAATACTTTTGCTAGAGGGCCCATTCAAAATCTATACTCCCTTTTGTGACAGCACAAAAGGACTCATTTAAACAGAACCTGGCAGGCAGGAAGAATTCAAAAGCTGGCTAATTATCTACGTGTTCATTATTAGTCAATATCTTTAAGATTCTATTGTTGCTATCAAGTTTATATAAATTCACTTCCTTGTTAAAACTGTATTTTCTTGAAAGTAAAATGAGTAGTTTTGCCTCTTTCTGATAATTAAATGCCTAATATTCTGAAAAAGAGCCCCAGTCCTGTGTGGTAGATAGTACCGTAAGGTCCATGTACTAGGGGAGGAAACTGAGGTAGAAAGATTCAGTGAGCTTGCCCAGGGTCTTAGAGCTGGCAGGTAGTGAGCCAGGCTTCCGACCCCCAGCTTCAAGCCCGTGCCAGGGGCCAATCTATACAGCGTAAGGTACCAGCTGTCCCAGGACATGGTACGCTAGAATGGACTTGTGATTACCAGCCTGTGAGAGGGGAGTCTGGGTTTATTTCATCTCTGTCTTTAACTCTTTGGCCTTGGGTAGGTTGCAATTTCTCCAGATGTTCATTTCTTACCCCCAGAGGGGAAAGAAAGGAACTACTGAGTCAAATGATCTCTTCACTGTTTCCCCTTAGCTCAAACTCTGAATTCTTACTGTGAGTCAACTGGGAAGGGGTAGTACAATATTAATATCTGTTCACTATTAAGGAAAAATGTTATCTGCTTTTGAGAAAGAGTTTTTGATGTTTCTAAAGGAAGCCCGAAAGGCAAACTGTAACGGATCTGCAGAGGGGCTGGGAAAAATCCAAGAAAAAAAAAGAAAGATAAGGGACTGGGCATGGTGCTCATCCAGAACACCGAAAACAAAAACGAGCAAAACAAATAAATTGGGGAAAAGAAAAATATACAGCCCCCAAATAAAATAGACGGTCTTACCAAAATTTCTTTCACTTCAGAATGAAGAAATACTGGAAAGCAGTCACGATGGGGAGAACCCTAAGCCAGAACAGCTTGACAGTCCTGAAAATCTTTCCCCTACCAGGTAAGATTGCAGATTCTGGGCAGGAATCATTTTAACCCCTTGAGATGATAGGGAGAGGGGAGTGTATCTTCTGTTTTAAATCTCATCACTCATTTTCCCCAGGTAAAAATCACATATTTATTCTGCATACTAACCTTCATTTATGTACCTGAGAACAAACTCACAGATTTCATAAAAACAAAAGCAAGAGCTGCACAGGACTTAGAAACCAAGTTCCAGGTATACTCAGTATTTTTGAAAAATGAATTATCAAGAAAAAACAAAACAGTAAATGTAAACTAATGTTGATAGATTGAATTATTGGTTTGAAAGCATTTAAAAGGAATAGGTTCCCCAAAGACACAAGTTATACAAATTCAATGCTATTTTCAGACCACAGGAAGGTATTTGCATGCATGTGACTGCTCAGCCATTCAGAAAGCCTAAATTAGTGTGGTAAGCACCAAAAGCATAGAGGAAATTCATTTTTAAAAAAATCTTCTTTATACTCAGAATCTACATCATTAATTTTATTCTAGCAATCATCACACTATCTACGCCATTTAACTTACTGACTTATGAGCCACTCTTGTGCCCAAGGACTATGATAATACTTAGCTTTTAGCAGGCCCTCAAAATATGTCTGTAAAGTAAATGAACCAAAGTCTTCAGGAACTTGCCATTTGATTAAAGCCCATATTAGTTTCATTAGACTACTTTATACTCTTTCACTTTAAGGTGTACTCAAGGAGAGACGTGGGCTCTTACCAACTAAAATGTTATCTCTCAGTTACAGTAAATGGCCCACATCAGCATATTTGAAAGTGTCTTTATTTGTGTTGTCTCAGAAAAGCACCTCTTGGCAATGTGTTCTGTTGTCCTTAAGTGACAGTGTATCTTTTTTTTTTTTTTTTTTTTTTTTTTTGAGAGAGAGAGTGAGCAGGGAAGGCAGAGAGGGACGGTAGGAGAGGGAGGATCCTAAGCAGACTCCACGTGCAGAACAGAGCCCAACTTGGGGCTCAGAACTCAGGACTCTGAGATCATGACCTAACCCAAAATCAAGTCAGATGCTAACCACCTAAGCGGGCGGGGGATTACTTTAAGCCCCCTGTGATAGCACTGTGCATAGTCCCTACTTTCAGAACTTGTATTTTAGCTAGGAAAAAGCACATGAAATAATTAGTCAGTAGCACAATAATGTATGTGATTAAGTATGTATTTTGGAAGGAAGAGATGCTTAATGGAAGAGCCCATTTAGGGTTGGAGTTTCAAGACTTCAAAAGGTCCAGGAGAAACGATGGTCCATTTGTTAACTTACACAAGGTGTGGTCATGAATAAGATTCATCACTGATGATAGTGGCGGTGGGAAAAATACTGCTATGGGAAATCAAGAAGGAAAGGAAGATTCCATAAGGCCTTGGGGACCAGGTCGAAGAGATTAGATTTGATGCTCAAGACAGTAAGGAGCCTTTGAGGTCTGGAACAAAAGAATATCTACAAGCAAAAAAATCGCATGCTTCCAAGTTTTAAAAATGTATATAGATTGAATCACACCGTATCTTAGGCTAAGAACTGAGCAGGAATCAGGTAAAAAGCAGAGGAAAACATACTATGTACAAATATACAGAAGCAGCACTCGGACAGAAGGAGGCCTAAGAACGTTCCTGACTTTCAAAGACTCGAGTTAATATGAATCTACTTTCCGACACATAATGATAGCAAATAAAAGGAGAATGTAACCCTTTCCAATGGTGTTTGATGGCCCCGTAGCTGCAGGTTTTCATCCCTTTCCTGAACAATTGATCAGAAAAGACTTCCCTGAACTTAGACATTCCAGCATACGTCATTTAACAAACTAAAGAAGCATTTTAGGTGTTTCCATGAGAGAGGACAAGATAATCCTCTGTCCTGGACACAGCAACAGGTCTGAACAGCAACAGGAGTACGACTGTGGACTACAGACCTCCCTGACATTAAACAGAACAAGTTGATTATATAAACAAATGGGGTTCACATACAGGAGTTTAAAAAGTTTGTGCAAATACACATCTGACAATTTTCAAGTTCTTTATTGGAAATCACAGATTTATTTTTAAAAACTCACTAATTATTTTGCCATACAAGAGCAAAATTCAAAATAATATAAATATTTAACATACTGGTATAAAATTAATAATATGGAAAAAGATGCAAACCAACCAAGAGGTAAAAAGTTTTTAGCATTAACACTGTGTACAACCATCGTCTAACTCAAGTGACCATCCACGCTGATAGTTCAGTATCCCTTTGTTGACGATTTTTGAGACAGCCCTGCATTAGAGCACCAAAAATATTTTTTTCTCCTTTTTTTAAAAGGCTGGAATCCTTTTATTTACAAATATTCTTCTCAGTACTTTAAATCAAACGAAGGAAGCATCTAGCAATTTCCTTCTTATTAAAAAAGGAAGTGCCTTCATATTTCCTTTAAATTTAAATCTGTTCCATTCTATTCTAAGCAAAAATAAGAAGATGAACACAGTTGAGGGGAGCTCTTTTGCAAATAAATAATTTTTTCACAAAAGTATTGCTGTAAACAAGATCATCTCAATGGCCAGAGAGATACTTATGTTTTCAACCAATGGAAAATTTAAACAGTTACAAGTATAGATACCCAGGATATGTATGGCCAAAAGGCAAACGATTATTAAAGAATCAACTAATAAAAATTAATTGTAAACCAGCTTTGTCAAAATGTGATTTTGTTATCTACAGGTCTTAAAATTGGTCAGAAAACTGAAACTGTCAGGATCTAAAAACATTGAACCTACTCTGAAAGTCACTACCAAGCCCAGAATGGTTGACACCGTAGTTTGGACATTAGTTAAAAATCCTAAATTAATCTGAGCAATCAATGTAAACAAGCCTCAATTTTCAAAATAGAAAAAAAAATTAACAAAAAATTCCTGTAAACATTAAAAAGCTATCTGCAAAAAATTACAGTATGTATCATCCTCCAATTGTTTGCCAATTCTTTCAGTTTTATGTTCTGCCTGTTTCAGACCTCATCTAATGAAATGAGACATCTTAGTTTTCCCTAACAGTCACCTCCGCAGAGACAGAGGTTTTACAATCAGTTCAGCTGACTGCTTTTGCTGAAGTCATCATTTTGGACGTCGTATAATCCCTGTGACAATAGATGTCACCTAGTTCTTTCTGTAGTGAGGGGAGGTTTTGCATCATGACCACATTTCTATCATGCCCTGTGAGATGAACGCAACTTACCCTTTCAGAGCTCAGCCACATCTCTTTGAATAGGAAGCTTTGCAAATATTTTAAACCTCATTCTGGTGACATTTCTATCACTTCATTCTGCTTTCCACTGTGAGGTATTTCAAAATTGATGACACCTCTGATAATCATTTTGATGAAAGAACTTATTTTTTTTTAAGGTAGGATAGCTTTGATTTGATGCTGAATACTCCTGATTTTAGATTCTGACAAAGTACTGCGGTTTAGGAGATGTTGTTGGGGAGGGGTAGGCTAATTTTCGTCATCGTCACAATAATTTACACACTAAGAATTTTATTTTATAAATTACAGAAAAGGAGAAAAGAGGCATTTAATGTTCTTTCTTTTTGAAGTCCTCTCCATTATTAAATTCCTCTCTGCAAACTACATTCAAAAAACTACCTTAAAGACAGGCTGATATTGAATATTTAAAAACCAGCTGAAAAATTCATTAAAATTGGCTGATTTGAATGAACAATGATTTCTCCCTAGATAAAGACCTTGTGAGCAATAAACTGCCCATGTTTTGTGTCATTTCTAATAATCAAAAAATTCACATGAAGTACCAGTTAGGCCAGAGCGAATGACAGCTCATATTTCACATTACACTTTGAAAAAAGATATAAATATATTTTAAATGATTCTAATACTATCTAGGTAAGTTAGCTACAGGGATGTGACAATGATTGATTTGGCTGTTTCTAAAGAAATTGTGTACATTTTTCTAAGTCCCCTCTGAAGAACAGGAACTTTCTTTTCAGGTTCAAGTACTTTCTCCTATGCCAATCCTCTGCTGCTCCCATCTCCCCCAGTCACGTGCTCTCCAGTGAAAACTAATTTGTAAATCTGGTCTGACTACATACTAATTTCTTTGAAATGTTGTACTTTACATTCACTTAGTATTTTCCAAAAGCACTTACTCTAACACCAAGGCACCTTAACAACTTCTCTATGCCTCAAATATACATGTGGCATCGAGTAAGAACTTGAGTTTCCCTTTAGTTTTGTCTCCATAAACCTTTTTTAAATATAAATTCCTTGAAATGAATTTGGGCCATGAAGTAGATATGTTACACTGAATAGCTTCTAGAATCAAAGAAACATTTTGATAGACTGGGTTTTCAAAATATTTCTTCATTTTTTCATACTCATTTTACTTAAGGTATCAACAAATACATAAAGTTTTTTCATCCAGGTTTGGCTCAGTGACAGTGAAAACATACAACATTCAAGTACCATTAGATAAAGGCGGCCCTACAAGGATACGTGTTAAGAGAGGTCAGTCTGCAGAGAAGAACTATCTTAATTATCCTGCAGTATATTTGACCAAAAAACCCTTTTGAAATTGTTTTGACTTTGGGGTCTGTGGCATCCCTCCAGAGGTCCTGAAGGTCTTGTACATGTCCATGAGATGTCATCATTTTATCATAGATGCAGGGATGATAAGGAGTTTTCCCTTCCCCGGAGAAAAACACATGGTGTTGTGGTACTATCCCCATTTTATTGGCACAGAGGCCCATGAACACATCATCTATGTAAAGACTAGAGTTAAGTGTCTGTGACGCCTCGTAGACTTTGGCGGCTACGTCGCCAGAGATCACGTAGGCAGCTCCAGCAGTATAGTCAGGGTAAGCCGGCCACTGGTACATTTCATAAGGGACATAGTATTTGCTGCGTTTGTCTCTCACAGGAGGAGCTCCGCGATGAACCCGACCAATCCAAAAGTCCTGAACACCAATTTTTTCTAAACTTTGAAGGTACTTGATAAGATTTGGCATATGAATAAATATGTCATCATCAGCTGTCATAAGAAATTTGGCATGAGGACAAAAGCTGTTTGCCCAACTGAACTGCAGAAGTAATTTAAGAGTAAGATTATAGAAAGAATCAGCAAAGTCTTGCTGGATTAGATCACTGTACACTTGATCTTCCCAGACCAGTTTTCTCTGCAGTTCTTCTCTCGTCAGTGGGTTAGCAGGTGTCCCTAAAGCAAACAGAGTTTTGATGTTGGCATTAAGTTGGGACTGAACGTACTTCTCATTGCCCCACGTTTTTCTAATTGCGTAACGTCGATTGTAGTTTTCAGGAGCAGTTTTTACAAACAGTAACAGGAGGATGTCTTGTGCCTGACATTTCTCCTCATGGTTAATCAGGTACTGGTAGCGAGTCGCCCCATCCACACTATGCTTAAGAGACAGGCTATCATTCACAAAGTCATAGCTATTTATGAGGTATCTGTAAGAGTAGGACTTCATATGGCTCACAATGTGATTATCGATGGGTCCCCAAAAAAACATGAGGCTTAGTATAAAACAAGTGGCAAATAACTGAACGAACTGCCATTTCTTTACTCGTCTGCCACTCACAAACATTCTGACATCCGTGCAGCTCCGTTTTTACTTAGGCTTGGTTTTAAATGGGCGCTTGCTCCTTCGAGACCATAGAACTTGGTATCGTGTAGAACAGATGTCCATCTTAATACACGTCCATCATTAGAAAAGTAGGAGCTTCTCGTGTCACAAAATATTGTCTTTTCATACCATTTTTTCTGAGATTGCGAAAGAGTGGAACACGCAGAAGGAGGAGGACACCAGCCCATCAGAGTGTTTCCACACCGGCATCCTTCACTGAGTTAGGTGACAGGCCTCGTGTCACTAGTCCATGGGCTTCCTTCTGTGAGAGTAAAGTGCCACCTGTTAGAGTCAGGAAGAGAAAAGATGCCAAGTGAATGGGTGAGAGTGACCAAAAAGGAAGAAAGGACTTTTCGTTCTTCAAAATGAAATGTAACGTGCCAGATGTGGACAGTAGGTGATAAGGCAGCTCGTGTTTAGCAGGGGCATACGGATGTTTGTTTCTTGGCGGGGGCAGGAGGAGGCTAGGGAAAGGGAAAGAACCATTGACTCCCTACTGTCTTCCCCTTCAGCATACGGAGGCCCTTTCCTCATCTTAACCTTAAAAAATAAAAAGCCTCCCAAATGGCTATGAGCCTATACACTTGAAGTTCACAATCTCACGTGGGTGTGTCCAGGAATATACTGATCTGCAGAGCAGCCAGGATGAAAGGAGCAGTGGGGACCCCTGGTTTTAGGGCACAACACCTTTCTTACAAGTTGAAGGTTTGTGGCAACCCTGCGTCAAGCAAGGGGTTGCCATTTTTCCAACAGCATTTGCTCTCCTCGTGTCTCTGTGTCCCGTTTCAATGATTCTCATAGTATTTCAAATGTTTTCGTTATTATATTTGTAACAGTGATCTGTGATCAGGTGACTGTGACTCGGTAAAAGCCTGGATGATGGTTAGCATTTTTTAGCAATAAAGTATTTTTTAATTAAGGTATGTACATTTTTTTAGACATACTTCACAGATCACAGTATAGTGTGAACTTAACTTCTATATGTGCTGGGAGATCAAAAAATTCATTTGACTTGCTTTATCATGATATTTGCCTTATTGTGATTGGTCTGGAACCAAACCTGCTGTGTCTCCAAGATTATGCCTGTATATAGTTCAAGGCAAAATAGATGAATGATGAAAAGAAAGTTCATAACAGTTAAAATTCATTAAAGCTTCCAGACAAGACAGGAATAAGAATAAGATTTTGTTTCAAAAAAATCAAGGTTTGTAAATCAGGGAGTCGAGATACATTTTCAAAAGCACAGCCCAAACTCTCTCAAACCAAAATAACTTTGTGAGCCCCACATCTATATCGTCCTCTTCCTCCTTTTTCATTTGGAAGCTCAACAGGCATCTCAAATTTAGTACATTCAAACCAGGAAGGCACAGGGTTATAGCCAAAGAGCACTGTCTTTGTAGTCTGGCAATGTGTACACCAGCGCTGGCTCTCCCACTGCCCTGCGGCGTGCACCTAATCCAGGAATCTGAAAGACTGGGATGACCCCATTTAACTCAGTCCTTATGCAAGTTAAATGGGAATATTCACAGAAATACAGATAGAGGGAGGTAGACAGATAATTACCTTGCACACAGGGACAATCCAGTGCCATTTCTTACCCCTTCTATGGTCTTCTCCCCTAACACCCACTGTTGCCATTTTCTCTTTCTTTGTGTCTGACTACAGTTCATGCATCTGTGCCAGAAATCTGAAAGTTCTCCTCTTCCTCCATTCCATAGCCAGTTACTTAATCCTGTGAATTGCTTCTTCTAAATCTCTCTTCACCTCTTCCTGTTATCATCACCTCTCACCCAGACGAATGCAGCAGCTAGAACAATCCCAGACTGACCCATCCGCTACCCTAGAGTGACCTTTCTAGAACTCAGATCGAGGGGTGCCTGTCTTTAAGTGTCTGCCTTCAGCTCAGGTCATAATCCCAGGGTCCTGGGATGGAGCCCCTCATCAGGCTCCCTGCTTGGCGGGAAACGTGCTTCTCCCTCTCCCGCTCCCCCTGCTTGCGTGCCCTCTCTCACAGTCTCTTTGTCTCTCTGTCAAATAAATAAATAAAAATCTTTTAAAAATAATAAATAAAAATAAAACTCAGATCTAACCATGAGACTAATTGAGCTCCTTCACCCCCTTCAGATGCTCTCTCTAACAGTTGTCAGTACCAGAGTGCTGGCTGGAAGCTCAGCCATGCTTGCTAGTTCACACGTGACAGCCTTTGTACCTACAGTCCTGTGGCCTGCTAAGCCCTGCTCTCTTTGCTAATAAGTAGTATACTATAATCTTCACTAAATTCTATAGGCATCCTTTTCTGGGAAGTCAGAATTGCAGACACCCTCCAGCACTACTACCAAATATGAGGCTTCCTGTATTACCACAGCACATTCTTGTACCCATCTTCCCAGACTGACGTTTTAAATTTAACTGTCTCTGCCAATTACACTGTGAACTCTGTGACTAGGGCACGATGTCGAAGACACCCTGCCCTCAGCATGCAGGTCAGTGTCTGACCTGGTAGGCATTCTCTGAATGTTGGTACAAAGAACCATGGTGGGGGTGGAGACATCCTTCACTCAAACAGCTGGTCACTTGGGAAGAACTGGGCTCAGGAGGCCCAGTCAGTCACATGTCCTCCCCTTTCTTTCATGACTAGGAGACAGCACCTCCTGTCCTCAAGTACTCTGTCCCCCATGGCTTATCTGAAGTAAGATACATCCTTTTGCCTGGAGAAGTACTCTCTCCCCTCAGGGTTAACATATCAGTCTCCTGAGCTTCAGACTGACGGGGGAAAAGACCACGCACGCAAGCTCCACTCAGTTCGGGCTGGCTGCATGGCTGAGCCTACATCACAAGCCCCAGGAAAAAGGCTCTGCATTTGTGCTCAAAGATCTCAACCTCAAGTCCCCTGCCCTTCGGCCATGCTATAAAACCACTGCATACATTTAGAGCACCCTGCTCTGCTGGGCTAACTCTGGCTATGGGAATTCCTTCCCAGCTTCTGGCCCTTTACATACAGCTGTGTTACCTATCTGCCAAAGTTACTCCGTGTTGGGCTGATAACAGCAAAGACCAGGCATGCAAAAGTCCAAGGAGTATGGGAGATCAGAGCCAACCCTCATGGAGACTTTGTCCAGAGATAATCATCTTATCTCATAGGGTATAGATTTTAAAACTTGCTAGTGCCTCTGAGGAAGTCACAACCAGTATTTTAAAAAGGAAAAGGAAAAGAAAGAACAAAATAGAGAATGGCATAATGCACTGAAAGTAGTTTAAGTATCATTTTGTGAAACTTTCAGTTTTATATATATGTGGCTTCAGGTTGTAATGTAAAATGTATTTTTTGTGTGTGTGCTTTACCATCAAAAGAGCAAGGGATAGATCAGAATTAGTAATTTCCCTCTTGGTTTGGCTGGTCTTGGTGGACCGAATCCTCTAGAGTAGAATGGAAAAGACAGTGGGAAACATCAGTTTCTGATGGTGGCATCTGCCTAAACTTCGCCGAATCACTTTCATTCAGGAGGGAGGGGACATTTCCTCTTGGTCTTAATAATGCTCACTTAGATAAGGGTCCCCCTGTGAGGGCAGATATCCCCTTCTGCCTCTAGAACTGGATGTTTAATGTAAAGCAGCAGAGAATTCTTAAGGGCAGATTTTAAGATCCCCTAACTGTTTAAGAATTTTAAGAAAATTATCAATTGAGACTAATCTGCAGTTTCTATTCCAACAGACCCTGGGCAAGAGACACAGAGTAACCTTTGGAAATGCAGGCAAAACCAGCTTCTCATTTCTGAGAAGCTGCACTCATAATGTTGCAATGTCAGCTCGCTTTGCACCTATTCCCAGTTGTTTACAAGTCTGAGCTTCTTGCTAGACAATCAACCCACAGGCCTGACTCCTCCAACACCCACATAAACACTTGACTCACAGAGGCCCTAGTATCTCTCCAATGAATGGGGCCTATTACTCCTTTGGTTGGTGTGTTCTGCTGCTAGCAGGCATTCTAGCAACCAGCCTAGAACATGTATGTATACCCCTGCTCCCCACCCCTGATACATGTGTATTTACCTTATTTCCCTATATTTCTTCATCTGTTCCCCACTGATCTCAAAGAGTCAAAACAGTTTCTAAAAAAACGACGAAGAACCTGTTGCAAAGCCAACAACCCACACTACTTAGGTTCAGAACAGCACATGCAATTCTAAAACAAGATTCCTCCCACCTCAGCAGCTTGAATTGTTTAGCTGTCATTTATACCAGTCATAACCAAAGCCCACTGATAGGACTGATCTGATGAGGGGACGATTAGGAAAGGTGAACTGCTCTTTGGCAGTACCCAGCTTCACTTTTATAACAAAAGAACCCCCAAACTCCTCCAAATCGAACATAGTCCCTAGGCAGCATTGCCCCACCAGAAGCAAAAGGCCCTTCCATGGTCTGAATTCACGAATCAGAACCAAACAGCGATGCCCGCCAACCCTGGCTTTGCCGGTGGGCACCCCACACACTCATGGACTCCCCTCTCCCATTTCACACAGAGCCTTCAGGCTTGTCGCAAACACATCTTCTAGCTTCCGGCTCCAAAGGGAGGGGAGGCCACCACAGAGAAACCCACAGGCTTGCCGGAGCTGGAGAGAAAATGCTGGGCCTGCCGGGGAACAGAGGAGCCAGATAATGCCTGTGAGCCCAGGAACCAGCCCGCCAGAATGCTGTGCCTGCAGCTTCCTTTGTGTGCACAGTGCGCAGCGCAGGGACCAGGCCCCAGGCTGCAAGCCCCATGGCCACCCGCGCTGGGGGCCAGGTTCACTGTGCAACTCAGCCACCCTCCCTGCACTCTGAGTTCATGACTTCATCTGCAGACTGGGGGTGAACATCAATATATTGTTATCTAGGGGATGGAAAAATTACAGATGACTTCAGAGTCTTGCTGGGAAGAGGAAACAAGAAAGACCATAGGAGAGAACAGGACAAAGAACTGCTCAGAGGTAAATACGGACAGTCCCCGACTTACAATTTTTGTATTTTATGATGGTGTGAAAGCACCATGCACTCAGTAGAAACCATACTTCAAATTGGGAATTTTGATGGTTTCCCAGGCCAGTGATATGCCATATGATAGTGTCTGGGCCGCAGCGGTGAGCTGCAGCTCCCAGTCAGCGAGGCAATCATGAGGGTAAACAAGCACTACACTTACAGCCATTCTCTTTCTCACTTTCACTACAGTACTCAATTACATGAGCTATTCAGCATTTTCGTATCTAATACACTTGGTGTTAGATGCTTTTGCCCCACTGTAGGCTAATATAAATGTTCTGAGCACATTTAAGTTAGGCTAGGCTAAGCGATGCTGTTTGGTAGTTTAGGTGTATAAATGCTTTTTTGACTTCCAGTATTTTCAACTTACAGTGGGTTTACTGGGATGTAACCCCATTCCTCCATTGAGCAAGACCTGTACACAAATATTTGGACTATAACTTGGGTTTGCTTCTATTTGGACTAAAAAGAAGGAGAAGATTCTCTTGGTATTCTCTTTCCTAATAGAGAGGAGTAGCCAGAAGAATAAAGAATAGGAATATTAGAAAAGAAGGTGGCTGACAGTACCCCAAATGCTCTTCAGTCTGGGAGCTGTGCCCCACAGTTACTCAAGAATATTTCTTCACAAGAGAACTCTTTAAACTCTTCCAGAAACAACTAGGGACTACAAGTTACCCTAGATGACCCCTGATTTTTTTTTTCTACTTCGTTCTTGCTGGTAACCCATTTCTATGTTGAGTCTACTTTAGTGGATCCTGAAATACTATATAAAGCCTGATGAAAATTTTGAAGTTTTAATCACGATAGTGAGGCCTATACTTTAAGTTCAATCAAACAACCTCAGTGTTCAACCTTTCAACAAATCCGACAAGTATGTGAGTATTTGCTAAAGAATCATTATGCCAGTTGGGCATGGTGGGAGTCATGCAGTAGTATTTCATAGTCTCCTCTCTGAAAGCATCTACAGTCTAGTTGAGACAAGACTCAGAATGCCCACTTGAAAAATCAGTTCCAAGGACAAAAAGCAGCAGATCACAGTAAATTGCAGATAGCATCACAGCACTAATTTAGACAATACCAACTCTAGGCAAAAAAGACGAGTCCCTGGTAGTAGAGATCAGTGACAGCAGCATAGGAGGGCCTGAGGATGAACAGGATTTAGATGGTTACAGGAAAAGAAGCAATCTGTTTCAGGCAAGAAAGGGAAAAAAATAACATCACAAATATTTGAGATACAAGCAGGTATCTGAAAGCTGAGAGATCGGGGCCCGCTTATGGGGAACCTTGAAAATGAGGCAGAGGAGTCAGCATGTGCCGAGGGCAGCAAGAAGTCACAGACGTTTCAGTTTTTGTTTGAACGAAAACTGCCTTGTCAGTATGCATGCACTAAGCATCATATGAAGGGACTACTCTGGTGGTGGCACTCGGGATGGATGGGGGATGCCTGGAGATGGGTACCCCAGCTCCCTCGGGGCCTCACACTGAAGCAGAGGGAGGTGAGGAGGCCTGGTCTAGGGTGGTGGAAGTGAGGAGGGAAGTCAGGGGGTAAGGAAGACCCTTTGGAGGAAAACAAACCCAGCACTCCCTGCTGAGTGGCCTGGGATGGGGGGAGAGGGGAAGGGGGACATCTGGTTTCCAGCATTAGCCACACAGGAGGGCCAGCTGGTTTCCTGAGTTAGGAGTGAGGACAGCGTGTCCGGGTTTCGGCTGGTGCTGAGCGGAGGTGTGAGAGAGACAGCAGGTGGGGCAGTCCAGGGAGTCAGGTGAGACTGGAGGAGGCAGCAGGACTGCAGCGGGGACAGTGCTCTGAGCATAAGGAAGGTGGCTGCTAAGAGGACCAGAGAGGAGCAGAGGGGCCGCGAGGAAGGAAACTCAGGGGAAGAAGGAGCGGGAGGAGGAAGAAAAGGAAGCATACGATTTTACTTTATGAGCACATAAATGCTGTGTGTATTTCACTTTACGCGCCTGTGTGCATGTGTGTGTTTTACTTGATGTGCCCGTGCATGCATGCGTATATTTATGTGGCATCAATTTATCTGCGCAGGTTTGAGTTCAAGGACTAGGTCATATCGTTTGACAAATGAAAGAGAATACTGTACAAATTCTGTAAAACTTCAGATGGTTATTTCTTCTAAAAAGGAAATATTTACTTTCTTTCTTTCTTTCTTTTTTTTTTTTTAAACAGAGAAAGGCAGAGAAAGCACAAGCAAGGGGAGGGTCAGAGGGACTCCCCCACTGAGCAGGGAGCCAGATGCAGGGCTCAGGGCTCCATCCCAGGACCTGGAGATCATGACCTAAGCCAAAGGCAGATGCTTAACTATCTGAGCCACTCACGCGCCCCTAAAAAGGAACTATTTTAACAAGGGCTAATTCATAGAAAGTTAAGATGAGGTAAAGAACAGTAGAGGGTGACAGTCCCAGGGCAGGAAAGATTAAGGCCCCTGATGGTGCTCTGAGCAGAAGGAGAGCCCTGGGGCAAAGAGTGGGGTCTGTGCTGGGAGTCAGGAGGGGAGAGATGGGGGTGGGTGGAGCAGGGGAGGCAACTTCCAGGAGGAACAACACTGAATCTGAGGCCTGAAGGCTGGAGGAACAGAACTAGAGAAAGCCCATGGGTTTGAATTCAAAATGTATCTGTTTTTGCTTCCAACCATCTGTTTTTGACCATTGTTTCTGGCCATTGTTGTCATAGATCACCAACATCTATTCTTAGAGAAACTGTATTTCCAAGTCTTACTTAGTAGACCTGCGACACTCAAGTCTAAGAAGCCCTTATGTTATGAAGGGTATACCATTTTGTTCACATACCCTCCCACACACTCAACTTATTGGCAAGAAAGTCATTTAGGTGGCTTCACCTACATTTCCTTTGAACTGCATTTCCTTTGAAATTTCAAATTCCAGTGCACACTCTCTGGTCTGATCGTACTTCAACCACAGCCTCTTAAATAATCCCCCAGAATCCTCTGCCCACCCCTTACCTGCTCCCTAACACTCCCAACCCATCCGACAATCGCCTGACCTTCCTACTTCCCCAGCTGCCTGTCTCAGATGCAGAATCGTCTGGCATCTTTGCCCTCCTCTCCTTGGTTCCTGCTCTTCCACCCCAACAACATCAGATGTCGGGTCCTTCCTGCCTTCAGGCTGCAGGGGAGGCATAACCCCCTGGGCAGACTGTGTTACTACAGATGGTGATATCGAGCTGTGGGCAGAGGGCTCAATTCTGTATGAGGAGCCTTCACTTGTCCTGGACCTTCTCTCTCTCTCCAGTCCCCTCATCAGCCATGCTCAATCTCCTCCCTCTGTCTGTGCCCCTCACTCTTAGCTGTGGCTTCCACTCCTGCCCGCAGAAAAAGGGGAAGACATCACATGTATTGTCCCTTCTCATCCCCATGTGGGCCCCCTCTTCCCGGATCCCCAGGCTTGCCAACCCTTTCCATCCCCTCAGCAGAGCACACTTTCAGGGAGAGGCAGGGGAGGCACTCATTTAGGGCACAAAACTTAAAGGTTATAAAAGTATAATTATAAACTAAGGATGCTCCTTCAGTACATCAGTTAAAAAAAAAAAAAAAGCCAGAGTACTTCATATTTAAAGTTGTATTACTTATAGTCCCATATGAGACAGTTTTGGTTCCTGCTCTTCATTCCAAGCATTATTTTCCTGGCTTGTTCTAATCCTCTATTCCCCCTAAAGAGAGCTAGGACCAATCCTCAAGAGCCCAGCTGCCATGTTAAAGGAAATCAGGTTTAGCCCTAAATTTATGGTAAATGCAGTAATTTGTTCTCCTACATTTTTCTTAGTTAAATTCATTATAGTCATTGGTGATAAGTAACACAGCTGGGTACGGTTTAGTACAAACTGCCTATTCCGTTTGCTCAAAACGGAAGGTAACAACCCCAAATTTGAATTTACCACTCACATCTTAAGTGTGAAAAATTAAATATTCCCTCAGTTGGTATTTATTTTTTATCCATATTTGAGTGTTTCCAATATAAAGCCTATAAAAAAGGAAAAATTCTACCCAGTTGGGGTCTTTAGGTGTTTTTGTGGCTGTGACTTTAGCTATAAAAATTTAGCTGAAGCCATTGGCAGAGATCAGAAACCATCTAGAGTTGTTATCTATCCAGAAATGATACAGAGTTAGTTCTGGATTCAGTGTTACCCAAAGACTCTAAATTACAACTTGTAGCAAGCATGGATGTGGGACAGAGGGAAAAATTAGTTATAAAACCCACAGTGTGAATCTAGTAACAAGTTCCCCATCTATATAAACTAAATTATATGTTTCTTTATAAGTTAAACACGGGTGTAGATTTGTTTGCCGGTTATAGGAAAAAAAAAAAAGACAAGGAAATACCAAATGAGCAAACAAGTAAAGTCAGGCCCTAAGTAAAGACAAGCACTAAGGAAACTGGTGGTGAGGGACTATAGAGTATTATTATATTTCAGAGGAGTTACATTAAAAGTGACTGAAAATTCCCGGTAACAGAATTTGAAACAAACAAAAAAGCAGAAATACAAAATAGGTCTCAGGGAGGTCAAACACTTGCTTCTCTAAGCTTGGCCTTCTGTACTGATTCCTGAGGCATAGTTGTTTGTGTGGACAGGGCGCTTGCTCTTTTAAATACAATTCTTGTCAGTTTTGTTCTTGCCTAGTTAAGAAACAAATATCTCCTTTTGCCCACTCTAGCAACAGTTGCTAGCCTAAGAGTGTTTACAGTGCTCTGGGCTCTGTTCTGAGTGCTTTAAGTTCTATAGAGACTCTTTAAGCCTCACAGCAACCTATGAGGGAGAAAGCCCTCCCCGTGTTGCAGGAGAAACTGAGGCATCGCACCCAGACATGGGGCTGACCACGTAACCTCCAGAATTCCAGAATCTGTGGAAGCTCAGAAGCAGCTGATGGGTTAATTCCAGAATCTGTGGAAGCTCAGAAGCAGCTGATGGGTTCCAGGAGGTCCCGTCCTTGAGCTCTGCACCTGCCTTCCTCCCTGGCACTGGCCAGCTGCTTTTCCTACAGCGTCCATCAGGATGGGAGGACAGGGACGTGAGAGGCGCAGGGCCAAGAGAAGCACCCACCAAGGCAAAGAATCTGCTTCCCTGAAGTCTGGAGTCATCTACATTTTACTATCACCTGCCTTTTGTCAGAGCTTGTTCTCACTCTCTTTGTAACCCACCCTTTCTTTAACCTTCTGTCTCAGTTTTCCCTCCTCCTTTTTCTTGGTCCCAGTAGCATAGGAGAATAGGCAAAAGCGACTGTGAGTTTGTGTCTTTTGGGTGCAGAAAATCTTCCCTCCACAAAGAAGACTGGGGGATTTAAGGGCAGAAGGGGGTCAAGAAGTGAGGAGGGAAGGAGAGGAGAGTAAAAAGTACAGGACTCAGAGAGTCCAACTATTTGATGAATAAGTATTGGATGAAATGAAAGGCACATCTGAGGTAATATTATGATATGAAAAACAGTGATTTAACAATAGGGTAACGGGGCACCTGGGTGGCTCTGTCAGTTAAGCGTGTGACTCTTGATTTTGGCTTAGGTCATGATCTCAGGGTCATGAGACGGAGCCCTGCAGTGGACTTCCATGCTCAGCATGGAGTTTGCTTGAGATTCTTCCTCTCCCTTTGTTCCTCCCCCACGCCCACTGCTTGCTGTACACATGCTCCCTCTCTAAATAAAAATAAATAAAATCTTAAAAAAAAAATAGGGTCACATCATAATCTGGTATAAACCTATTATATGAGCTAGACATACAGGCTTCTTGTCCAATGGCAGTTCATATGTCCTATTCTATTGTATTTGGAAATAACTCTCTTACCGAGAGTTTACAGAATACAAAAAATGATGGTGTAAAATACAAGATGTATATTTAACATTCCAGTCTCAATCAACATTTCTTATAATAGATTAGTAACATTTATTTAAATATCTACCTGTTGCAGGCATTAGGTGGAATAGCCCCAAAAGTAGGTAATGCCTACATTTAATTAATTCAACAAATATGAATTTACCACATACTGTGTAGTAGGCCACAGGCAGGATGCAGGGAAGGCTTCCGAGATGTTTCCAGTGTGGAACCGCCTAGTGAAGTAAGCAGGTGTTCTGGTGCAATGTGGAATCCAGACCTGATTGAGGCACATGGGTAGAAAAACCAAAAGAGTTTTAGAAGATGAACAAAGGTAGACATATTCTGTTGCTTCCATTTACTGGTGACATGAGTTTGACTTCACTCTAAACAATGTGCCACAGTCTTTTCTGAGGATCATTTGAGACCATTTATTTGACAAAGTGTCGTCTAAATCAGGTGTTCAAATCTATGCTAATTTCCTCTCTCTAGAAATTGTTCATACATTTGTACCATGTCAATACCATTAGTCAGTAGCTAATGTTCTTTAGGGGTTAATCACCTTTCAAAATGATAAGCTATACACTAATATTGTTCTCAAAAAATATTTATTAGATACAAGTTTTTAGAAATACTGATCTGATTGCTAAGGGGCACTTAACACATCCCAAGTACTGGTGAGACTGAGAACAGTAGTATCATTACTAATTGGCTGAACATGCCTTTCCATCATCATTGATAGGAAAGAACAATATGGCTCCCACAAGCACTTGAAAAGAAAAAAAAGAATTTCTACAAAGATGACACAGCCAAAAAATTATAAGGCCCTGTAAATTATGGAGGAAACCCAAGCTGAGTCAGCTTTTTAACTTGCTCTGCCTAGAGCACTATCAAAAAGTTGCAGAAAAAATTGTAGGAAAAGGAATAAAGAGATAAAATATGAAATTTTAGGTGGATCTAAGCTGTGTGATAATATTTCGAACTTGGACTTTTAGGGGCTTATTGCCTACAGACATGGTAGAACACTCCTTTCTGTAGAAAACTGTCTTCCAGCATCAAAGCCTTTACTACAGAATATAAACAAAGTTTAAAAAATAAGTTATAGATAAAAGCCAGTCTCTAAACTTTCAGCATTGAAAAATAAAAAATCACTTTTTTTTATTCTGAGTTTACATTTCACCTCATCAAGCTTCTTACCTTTCAATATGAAGATTCTTATACTTCGTATATATATATATATATATATATATATATATATATATATATACTTCATATCTTTCAGTATATGTGTATATATATACTTCATACCTTTCAGTATGAAGATTCTTATACCATATATATATATATGCATAATACAAGAAAAATATCCTGGGGGGTGCCTGAGTGGCTCAGTGGTTTAAGCCTCTGCCTTCAGCTGGGTTCATGGTCTCAAGGTCCTGGGATAGAGCCCTATATCGGGCTCTCTGCTCAGCAAGGAGCCTGCTTCCCCCTCTCAACACTTGCCTACTTTTTGTGATCTCTGTCTGTCAAATAAATAAACTCTTAAAAAAAGAAAAAGAAAAATATCCTGGATTTGCATCATTCTGGCTTAATCTTTGCTCGCAAATGGAAGAGCTCTTATAATAATTTGTTGTGCCTTAATTTCTGGAACATAAACACAATATATGCAGCTCCTAACAAGATTATTCTAACAATGGAATAAAAATAATGGCTATGGAAATATTCCAAAAAAAGTTTAATGTGCTATAAAATGCAAAGCTTAGGGCAATTCAGTTGAGCATGTACAAAATTCCAAAAAGATAGGATACATGTTACTTCAAAAAGAGACCACTTCCTTCTGAATTTCTCCCAGTTTCTTTCTTATAACATCCTAATATTCTGTTTTGTAGATTATGGGGCAGTTGGTCCTGAGAAAGAACTCTACCTACAATTTGAAAGTCACCAAGTGCAATGAGTCCAGCCAAAGTGACCCATTTTAAAAGATGACCCATTTCAAAACCCAAGAGTTATTATTCAAGCTGTTCTATATTTAAGAATTAGAAAGTTATTTCACTTTCCTACAATCTTTTTATTTGAATCAATCTTTTATAAAAGGGGAAATTGATCTCCATTTTAAGGAAATATAATGTGACGTTTTTACTTGCTAGAGCCTGCAGTTTATTTTGAAAATTATTCCCTACATTCTGAGGTTTTGGGGACTTTTTTGTTTGGGCAAGTCATTTGTGTGTAATAGCACCAATGCCTCATAACCACCCTTCATTTCTCACTTCCTCGGAAACAGCTTCTCTGAGCTTTAGCCTGAACTCTCCCTGTCATAAGGCCCATCCCCATCAGAAGGTGTTGGGGGTGAGCCCCAGGGGAAATGAGGTGAGTTGGAGGGAGTCAGCCTCAGCTTTAGCCTCCCAGTGCTCAATAAATGGAGGGGGCTTGTAGGAGAAGGGGAAGGGACAGAGAGAAGGAGCAGGAGACAGAAGGGTCATACGAAGTGTCTAATGTAAACCTTTCAGGTATCGAATTTATCTTGCTTTAAAATAATAATTAAAAAAGAGTTGAACAAATAAAGCAGTCCTCCCTCCCATGTGACAAGATACAAAATCTATCATTAAGTTTCTTTTGAGAAAGTTAATTTCTCAACTTAATTTTTCAGCTGCTAATCACCAATTTCCTTTTCAGAAAGTTCAAGAGGGGCTCTTTTCTGCGCTACCACTGAACACAACTATCTTTGAGCATCCTTTTCTGGGTCAATTTCAGTTTCTCACGTCCCTCTCCCTTCCCCCATAGGGACCAGGCAAAGTTCCCAAAATAAAGACACAGAGGAACAAGTCCAATTCTAACTGATGTACTTTCATCAGAGAATTACCCTAAATAAGAGCCACAAGCCACCAGCAGACACTGTGCAGTTACAACATCGGTGTCCCTTTAACATGACCCATAACCTATGAAAACCAACACTGGATAAGACAAAATATAGGCTGTGTGGTTAGAATCAGATGCAAAGCTACTACTTTGACCTATATTGTATTTGGGTAAGCAACCGGCTGTAACTTCAGGTTACAAAATAAAATTCGGCTGTTAAAATAGAATGGCCAAGACCTACCAGTAACAAGAGGTCTCCTTTCCCAGTTTCCTCTGCCTGCCCACTTCCTTGTCTGCATTTTCCTAGTCGGTAACTCGCCGAAAGTTTCCCCAATCTGGCGGCTTCCTAATTTCCAGCCCGACACAGGCTTTCTACCCGAATTCACCCCTGCAGCGCAGGGATGGTAGCCCGATTGGGGATCCCATCCGGAATCCGGGAACCACAGGACGCGGTGTTCACTCGCGGGCTCCCGCGCTCCGGCCCGCTTCGGTATCCCCGCGCTGCGTCTCGGTATCCGCCTCGCCGAAGCTCCCCGGGGGACGAGGAACCCGCTGGGTCCCAAAAAACTTAACCCCAACTGGAGTTCCGGGGCCCCAACCTACCTGCCGCACTCGGGCGGCACTCGGCCCGGGGTGTCGGCTGCCGGGCGCCCGCGCCCGCCAGCCAGAGCGAACAAAGACGCTCCGGAGAGGGAATGCGCCCTCCCCTTCCCCGCCGCGCTGGCGGGCGGCGGGCAACCCTGCCCCGTGGCGGTTAGGGCCTCCCGAGTCTGGGCCGCTCGCGGTCCCGGCCAGAGCAGAGGGCCGAGGCCCGGGTGTCTGCTCCAGCCGTGCGCCCTGGCCCCGGAGCGCATTCCAACCTTAAGTCCTGCAGCCACCCATGCGAGCAGGCGTGCCTTCACCTCCTCTCGGCTCCCTTCTCCTTTCTTCCCCTGTCCGCCTTTCGGAGACCTCTCCCGGTCCAAAGAAAGCTAATGGAGAGTCCGAGTCTCCCTTGCCGTAGCCCGAGAGCTGCTCCGCTGAGGAGGCGCGGTGCAGTGGGGCCGTCGCTCCGGCCAGGGGCGGGGCAGAGGCTGGGCGGCCGGGAGCCCTCTCTGCGGACCACGGGAGTCGGTCTCCCGTCCGCGGCACAAAGAACCAGCCATCCGCGGAGCTGAGGCTTGTCCCCTCCAAGCGTGCCAGAACTCCCCCCATTTAGTGATCTGGAAGGGAAGACAACATTTCCATCCACGAGGGCCTTCGGCCCCTGTTAGGGTGCAGTGGGCTGCAGAGCATTTTTTCTTTTTAATCGTTACGATTGATCGCACATATGAATTGCATATGAAACTGGTCTCCAGACACTTTTCATTAGGAAGTAGAATTTGTTAGACTAAAGATCCTTTCGTTCAGAACACACAACAGTTATGCATAGACGGTGAGTAAGTTTTGACCGAGCTGCAGTTTTCTGATCATCTGATTTTCATTCTTAGAGCCAAGAGTTCTAAGGGCAGGCTAGTCTTTTAAAAGATCTCTTGTCACGCCACTTATGCCTAGAGCTTCTGAGGCCTAACTCACAGCAGAAGAAAACCCTAATTTACATTAAACTAAGCTTCCCTACAGAGGTTCTTTTTAAAAATACAATTGGGGAGGGATCACCCCTCCCCCCTTCCAAGCCTAGTCCAAATTAGAAGACAGCTTAAAGCAAAACTCACCAAGTCCAAGCCCAGCTCTTTAAATTCCTAAGTCAGAGGTCGGCTATCTTCCGGGCGTCGGAGCGAAAGTCGGTGGTCTCAAGAACAAAACTTGCCCGCTTTAAATATTGGTCGAGGACTGGGCAGTCAGCGCTGAACTCGGCTACCTTTCCCGGGCGGGGGCGGGCTGGAGCCGGCGATTAGGGAGGACCCAATCAGGGGCTCCCGGCGGAGAGTGGGGGTGCGGCACCCGGGAGCCTGCCCTGCGGCACGGCCAGTGCACGTTTCCTGCACCTTTTGGTGTTCACTGCCAAAGTCGAACGTGGCCCACGCCTCCGCCGCCAACTCGGCCTGTTGCTGAAGGTGATGGGTCCCGCCCCGCCAGTTCTTGTTGGTATTTGACTCCAGGAAGTACCCACCCTACCGCGTCTTCAGTTAATTGAGATCGTTAACTTTGATGATCCACTGTGAGCCAGAATCCGCAAGAAGGGCCCCTTTGAGTTGTTTTCCCTTTTTCAAAATACTTCATGCACGTAACTGGACAAAATCAGGAGAATATAAATTTCTGATAAGGAAAGAGATTGTAAATAAATGCTTTATGGATTTGGTTTCTTGTCCCCCAAGTGTTCTAGCCTTCTCCTAATAGAACAAACATTATCATTTAACAAGTAATATTTTGAATGATTTTGTAATTGTACATATTTCAGAACATGACAGAAAGCAAAACATTAACCTAAATACTTCAGTAAAATTTAAAAAAAAAACTTTGGGTTTCTTGTCATTAAGGCAGTAAGACAGGTAATAGGTTAAAAGTAGATTACTGAATCAGAGTTTGAAGCTGTAAACACAACATTGTATTTGTTATTTCAAACTCGATTTTTAGGAAGTTTTGTAATAGCTCTCTTTAAGCACTTCACCATACTTTCAACCATGCAATTCTTTTCATATGTTACCTATAGAGCACAGTCAGCATTGCTAAGAGATCATAGTGCCATATGCATATCAGACCATATACAGAAATATTAACATAATGTGATTTGTAAGGGAGTCACTGACAGTGACCCATATGTAAGCTGATACACTGTTCGTACAGCGCATCACCTCCCTTCTTTATCTGTATGAAATAAAACCATTGATCAAGGTTACACATACAGTACCCCCCCCAGCTGTCATATGTGTATGTTCTATTTATGTGCAAAT
The DNA here is from genome assembly GCF_022355385.1 of Mustela nigripes. NCBI lineage: Eukaryota > Metazoa > Chordata > Mammalia > Carnivora > Mustelidae > Mustela > Mustela nigripes. The sequence goes on from NC_081558.1 coordinate 113,766,699, forward strand.
GTTCAATTACCATTATATTCCCTTCAGGTCATTTGGAACCAGATCCACATACACAGATGTCAGCACCTGTGTTCCACCTGCGAGAACACATAGGACTGTACCTGCAAGAAATATAAACCGACCCAAATATTGAAAAACATATAAAAGTAAAACATGAAATCATTCATGTACATCATTCTATTTACACATAGACACGGCAGACAGAGAAATGATTTCAAAAGTGAGTCAGGAGGTTGGTAAGAGGATGTAGGGGGAGGGGAGAGGATGTAGATGGGAGAAGGGACCCAGCAGAGTGAACCAGAATGCCTGCTCTGGTTTCACACTCCACCCACCCACACACACACACCATGCAGGGAAGGGGGCAGCAGCCTGGCAGGCCGTTTGCCCATCTGGGAGCATTTCCTTTCTGCAGGCTGTTTCCCTATCCCACCCCACAGGGAGAGGAAGAGGATGATAGACTTGATGGTATAGAACAGAGTACTCATGTTTCTTTTATTGGGAGAGAATATATGAACATCCTAAAACTAGTTGGAAATTAAATTAGATGATACCAATGATGCTGATTTGACAGCACAGAGAAGGACCCTGTCACGGTCCTCCGTGTCCACAGTAGCTGCTTATGAACAGAGACCACTACAATTAGACTTATAAATGACTTTAAATCTCTCTCTCTCTCAGAAATGTGCTTCACAGAACACTAGAGAGCTATGGAAAGTACTGGAAAAAGTACTGTACCATCAAAATGGTAAACTTGAAAAAATGAGAAGAATTACAATCGGCATTTTAGATTTGAGAAGGGACAAGACAAGGCTGAGATAGAGCAGAGGGGAAGCGGATGTAGGAGAGAGGGCCAGAGGGGAGGGCATCAGGACATTATCATGAGTTACGGGCAGAGAAGAATTTCACCTGCCTCCAAAAGAACCTGGCAGTGGTAGAAACAAAGGAGACCTGAAGAAGAGAGGAATGTTGACTGAAATCATGAAAGCAGCAATGGATTTGATAACTGACTGGCTTAATGGCTAACACAGCTGAAGCATACCGACATGGTGCCAGGCTTGACTCATTTAACTTCAATTTGTACCTTCTGGACTCTCTTAAATAAGAAATTCCCTCACAGACCGTGTACAGATACTGTTCTGTTAATTCAGACACCCCACAGGCCACGGGTTCCCAAACCAGTCAGGTTCCTGCGAGTCTTGGGCTGCTAGAGAGATGGGGTGGTGTCCTGACCTCACTCCCTGCCAACCGGGGATCTGGGCAAGGGACCTGACTTCTGCACACCTCACGGTAATTCCTGCCCACATGGGACCGATGAGGACTGAATATAAAAACCATCACGTATGTGGAGTACTGAGCGTGGGGAGGGCCCACTGCATGCGCTGAGTGGATGGCTGTTGTCCTCGTGCCCAGCCCAGGCTGCAGAAAGCCCTTCTCATGTGAGGAGCCAGCAGAGGGGGTCTTCATGCTGCCTCTGTCCACAATCTAAAAGGATCTGCTTCTTTCTCTCCGCATCTTTGAACGTAGTTTCCGTTACTAGAGCGTCACCCACGAAAATAATGCAGCCCCTCCTTGGCTGCCCCCTCCTCCCTCCCCACCTGCCAGCCCCTCCCACCCCATACATATCCTTCTGGGCTTCTTTGCTGTCTACACTTGCTCTGATCCCATCCATCGCCATTCGTGCCCAATTTCTATTTCTAGTCTAGATTCTGGGCTCCAAACTCCAGTTTCTCCACTCAAATGTGCCACATCAGTCTTAAGCCAAGCTCATGTGAAGTGGACTGTTCAAATGCATGCTAGTGAGCCCATGAAGGGATGGGACTCAAAGGCCCCAAAGGCCAGAATCCTCCTCCTTCTCACCAGTGGACCCAGCACAACAAGCGACATGTCGGTAACAGTCTGTGGCCTTTTGTTACTGTGAAATTGTCTGCGGATCTGTGTTCCCTGTTCTTGAATGTCCTGAGACCTCTCAAGGGTGGACGCCCCATCCCACACACCTCCAGTTCCCTTAAAGAACCTCCTGCCATGCCTGTACAGAGTAAGTGCGGATTAACTGCCAGTCAAGTTGAATTTTCATTCATCAGATGTTCAAATTTCCATTCCAAGAAGCTTTGCCTCCAGAACAAAGGTCTCTGTGTACTTCTCTCCCAAAGCCATCAAGGTCCTAAAGCAGGCACTGAAGGCACACCAGCCCCTTTCTTACAGCTCTTGCCTCTGCTTCTGTGGTTTGGCACCCTTCGGCACACTACCTCAATTCCAGGACCTCAGTCCTTGGGTGAAACCATTGTCAGTCTGCCCAGAACAGGAAACTGAAGGAGACTGAGGGCACTCAGAGGCCCTCACCCGCAGGCCATTCTCAGAACCCACCTTGTTCCTTTCTCTTCTCATCTGCCCTGGGGAGCCCCCGCCCCACAATGGTCAGCTCCTTCCACATCAACATACAAGGCTTCTCTGTTGTGTTCACCTTACCCTCATTGGGGGCCCCACAGGGGTGGGAGCAGTCTTGGAGCTAGGCCTTGTTTTGTAGGATCCTCCTTGGCCCATCAGAGTTGATGGGAGGAGCACCACTGGGGAGGCGGTGAGTGGAAGGGAGGCTGGCGTGGGTTTCCCCTCCATGCTGCCAGTGCTCAGGCAGCCACAGGGACAGTGAACTTGTTACCACTCCCCTACGAGGGCTCGCTCAACATCTCTTCTCCCCTCTCCACCTGCAGATCTGGCATAGGCTTTACCAGCACCTCCCACCCCCTGCCCCACCCCGGGCCTGTGGGGTTCTGTGCAAGGCCAAGGGCTGCCTCTCACTCCACCTACTACTCAGGACAGCATATCTGAATGGAGTGAATGAGTGACATTTGTTTAGGGACAATCTGGAGTGTTGTCTGGTAATTGCCCCAGCCTTGCAGAGCTCTCCAAACTGAGTAGAATGACTGGGTCCTGGGATGGAGGAGAAGACAATACAGAGCATGGTTGTGGTGCAGGGGCTACATGCCTGGTCCAGAGGCAGTAATTTGTGTTAGAAATGTACTTAAAATTAAGTTTGGTTGTGCTGATAGAATATCATTCTCTGTGTCCCTCTTTTTTTTTTTTTTTTTTGTTTTTTAGTATTAAGATTTTACTTATTCATTTGTTTGTCAGAGAGAGAGAGAGTACACACAAGCAGGCAGTGGCAGGCTCCCTGCCAAGCAAGGAGCCCGATGCGGGACTCAATCCCAGGACCCTGGGATCATGACCCGAGCCGAAGGCAGGGGCTCAACCACCTGAGCCACCCAGGTGTCCCTCTGTGTCCCTCTTCTTAATAGTTAATAATTACTAAGTGCTTATTTGTGGTTCAAATCCTACTCAAACCAATTCTAATGGATAGTTATAAGCCTGCCTGGGATTTTTATTGAGTATTACTTAAAATAAGTGGACCATTAATTAAGAGAAACAGTTTTGTTATACTGAGATTTTTCTTATAACAGCACTTCCAAAAGGCCAGCTCTAAAGTCCTTGGCACATCATATAATCTGAAACAACATACATTTCATGAATCAGTCTTGGTTGGTCTAGTGGTATAAGGTCATAAAGCCCAATATCAACACCTATTTGATCCTGCAGGTACAGGGCTAAGGAATACTGGGAAAAGAGAGCAATATCTCTGAGAGGTATGCTTTTGATCATATCAGATAAACAAACAAACCCTCTTGGGAGGAAAGGGGTTAATAGAATAATGGAATATCTGCTGAGTAGATACAGATGAGATAAGGGTCTGCAAAAGAGGTATATAAGGTGGAAGAAGCAGTGTGTCTTTTCTCAATGTTTTTTGATCTTTTAAAATTTATTTTTTACATATGTATTTTCCCTTTGGGAATCTCTTTTTTTGCAATAGATTTCTCTTTGTTTATATGAAGTGGAAGCCTATTCGCAGTCTCAAATTTTTTTCTTTGCCAGAAATTATTGAGTTACTTGGATATTCCTGTTGGAGTTAGTACCAGGGCTGCCCTTTCCCATGAACTGAAGTAATAATGGTTTTCCTACCAGCAGTAGTCCAGGAATCTCCTTGGCGTACCAGAAGTCTTACTCAGGATGTCTCAAGTTGGATTGCTGATATGCGTGTGCACCGTGGCTCTGAGATTTGAGGCAGATCCCATGAAGCTTACACATAAACAGAGACGGCCTGAGCCAGCCCTTTTTCTCTAACCTGCTTACCTGTGTCCTCACTTTGTAGGGCCTGTCGTTTATGGAGACATGCTACAGAGTCAGAATAGTGGGTCCTATTGTAGTGGACCGAACTTCAGCCTGGGCACATCAGTTCCCCTGTCACTGGCTGTAGAGCTAGAGGGCCTGGACTTGACCTCCATGGCAGCACCTTGCCAGCAGTTTGACCTCAATCAAGTCACGTAATGCTCTGGGTCCCAATTTCCTCTTCTGCAAAATATGAATGACAATTAGTACCTACTCTTGCTCACAGAATTGTTCCTTAACTCTACTGTTCATCCATTTGATAAACATTTATTGAGAATTTACCTACTTATAAGGCAGGTGAACAAGGATAAATGAAACAGGGTATATGCCCTGGAGGAGCTCTTTTTCAGGTGTTGAATGGATTAAAGAAATACACACATTAAGAAAACAACTCTACTTCATATCCATTAGGCAGGCTATCATTTTTTTTAAAAAGGGAAATGGCAAGAGTTCACCAGGATGTGGAGAAATTAGAAGCCTGGTGCATCGCTGGCAGGAATGTCAAGTGGTATAGTCACTGTGGAAAACAGTGTGGTGGTTTTTCAAAAAGTTGAAAATAGAATTATCGTATGACCCAGTGTTTCTACTTCTGGACATATACCTCAAAGAATTGAAAGCAGACAGTCAGAGACTTGCACACCAATGTTCATAGCAGCATTATTCACAAGAGCCAAAGGTGAAAGGAGCCTAAGTATGCATCAACAGAAGGATAAGCAAAATGTAATATATGCAAACAACTAAAGATATTCGTCCTTAAACAGAAATGAAAGTATGACACATGCTAAAACACGGATAAATTTGGAAACACCGTGCTTAGTGAAAAAAGCCAGACACAAAAGGACAGACGTTGGATGATTCCATGTATACGAGGTGCCTAGAATTGGCCAGCTCTTAGAGACAGAAAGTGGAATAGAAGTGACCATGGATTAGGGGGAGTGAGAGAGGAATGGAGAGCTAGTGTTTAATGGATACAGAGTTTCAGTTTGGGATGACTGAGAAGTTATAGAGATAGCTGCACAACATTGTGAATGTACTTAGAGCTACTAAATCATACACTTACAACTTGTTTACATGGTAAATTTGATATTATATATATATTTTGTAATTTTAAAAAAACTTCATAATCCCTAAAATGCTATCCAGAAGCAGGATGGTTAACTTGAGTTAGGATTCATGAGATTCAGTTTATAATCAATCCCTCTTTTAAAAAGTGTGGTATGAGAAGAATTACTTTGTCATTATTTATTCCACGATATTGAGGAACAAGCATCCATCCAGATAAACTTTAATCATAATTTATTTATGCCCCATCCTCTTCCAAAAAGAATTTGAGGTAGTTTACTCTCAACGTGTCAGAGTAATGAATGAGGTCAGATCCAACTGACATAAGACGAAATATAGAACCTGAGAAACAAAAGAAGAGGAGAGGGAACAGATGGCACATGGGCAACAGCAAAAGTCTCAACTGTGAGCCTTCCAAGAGCCAGGGAAGTGTTTCTGTTCATCAGACCTTTTCTTAATGCTTAAAATACCATTGGTTTCAACAGGATCATTGTTTGAGTCTGTGCTGTTCACGTTGTTACCATTTACAGTTCTGAGAATTGATTGTGTCATTACAGAACACCTAATCGAAACAGAAGGATGTAGAACGAAGAACATCTTTTCTTAAGTCCAAGCCCGCAGGGCCTGTTCTGTTCTTAAGGAAACCGGATCCTGGACAGTGGCCTGTCCTTCTCGCCAAAGCATCTCCTGGCCCTTCCCCTGGGCTCCTACACTGTGTCTATGCTGTAGCCTGGCAGGACAAGGATCTCCTCCATCCGAGGTCCCCCCCCCCCCCCCCGGCCCCCCCCCCCGATCCCTCCCCCGCAGCATGGTTCCTGCCAGGCCCCCCATATGGCCAGAAGCCCCACACCCTGCTCATGTTTCTTTTTTCATGGAACACCCTACGGCCTTCCTGGCCAAGCCCTCACCTCTTCCAGAGGTTGGTTCAGATTTCCCCTGCTCCGGGACATCTCCAGCCCACACTGACTCCCCTCTCTTTGCCATCCAGGTGCCCTCTTCAGTTACACATTAGCTAGTTAGTTCATTGGGGATGTGATAAACAGAAAGTCTTGTGAGAATTGAAGAGCAAGCTGTGATTAGATCAAAGACCACATCATACATTTTATTAGAAATGGTAATATATTTAGGAAATGTTCCTGAGAGCCAGCACAGATACTCAGGCTTATCTAATTTGGCCTTTTGACACATATAGAAATGAGCACCCTGGGAAAGAAAGTGACTTGCTCAAGGTCACCCTGTATATTGGAGGTAGAAATAGACTTGAAAACCTAATGTCGTGAAGCCCAGTATTTTTAAAATAGCATACTAGTTTCATTTTAATTTGTGTTTTATTTAGTAATCAGGAGATAGGACTTTGGATGTATTCTAAACACAGGCAGAGAGGGGCAACGTAACAGTGTGAAGAACATTGGCTTTGCCAAAGGCAATGATATTTGGCAAGTCACTTTGAGGCTCTCGACCTCTTATTTTTTCATCTTCAAAATAAGGATGAATTGAATGGTCTTGAAGGTTATATTTGCTTCTAGCATTTTTTGAACCTATGAGACCATTGGCCCGGCACCACCAAAGAATTTATGAGTACTGGTAGAACATACGTGTCTCGCTTCATTTTCTCCTTCTACTGTTCCCCTCAGCCTGAGACATACTTCTTTTAGATGTTTCCCTTGCTTCCTTTCTTTTTTAAACTCAGCTTAAACTTCACTCAATGCAAAATTGGCAGTGTTTCCCCCTACCCTTGGCTTAATTTCAGCCCCTTTTCTGCACCTAACTCCTCTGACCGCCACGTACCTTATCACACTGTATTGATTTTCTTGCCTCTGCTACTGGACTGCAAACTAAGACCTAGTATTACGGTGAGTTTCTTGAGCTCAAGTGGCTATAATGGTGCCTTTAACGAATAAATGTTTGGTAAATCTAATGGGTTTTGCCTGGGAAGTAAGGACAAGACTGTGGTACCAATTCCATTCAAAGCTGTTCGAGTTTTCATGGAAAAGGGAGACTTGGAACTGAGTTTTCAAGAATGATTAGAATTTGAAAGGGAGTGTAAAATAATAACATGGGTTTTAAAAAGTAAAGGCAGAGGGGAGGGAAGGAGGTGGCTAAAGGAATGGGGTCAGATCAGTGTTACTTGTTCAGCAGAAGGTCGGCAATAGGTTGTCTGGGGTGCTTGTGCAAATGACAGAGTCTACCTGTGACACCCACATGTTATTCCCCATTCTGGATCTGTCGGTCCAGATCTACTTTTAGAACAAGATCCCCAAGTAGATTCTTATCACATGAATGGAGAGTCTTGAAATCCTGGAAGGAACTCTGGCGATTGTGGGCAAGTGGAAACTACTTTAAGTTTCTGAAAAGGAAGAATGATGGCATGATGGAAATGGAGCTTTAGGAAGGGCATAGATGAGTAATCTGCAAAATAGATTGGTGGGAGGGAGCCCTCAGAGGCCAGGGGAGCTGTCAGGAGTGCACCAAGTTATTCCAGATGAGAGGAGGGGAAGGCTTGCTTTCTCTTGGCCGCACCAGAAATGGTGAATAAAAGGTGACTCCAAAAGACATGTTGAGAAATGAAATAATGAGGCGTGGCTCCAGATAGGTTAAATAAGCAGTAATGGTAGGGAGGAGTTTGAAATGACAACTGTGCTTTAGGGACCGAGGAAATGGTGCCTACTTCTGTCTAATGAGTTCTGTTTCAATCCAAGGTGATTGAGGCATCTGGGAGGCACCCAGCTGACAAGTGTGTCAACATGGGCTTGAGTATAACCAAAGGTCTGGGAGGAAGATCATGGTGTGGGAGGGTAAAAAGCATGAAAGAAGAGGAAAGAGGAAGTTGAAAGCTGATCTCAGAGCTGTGGGAGCAGCAATAGCAGCAGGAAGAGGAGGCAAAGAGGGAATAGGGAAGAAACAGAGAGGTGGGTGGTGAATGGAAGTTGAATAATAAAGAGAAACCAAAGGGAGAAAAAGGCTTAAGAAGGTGAGTATCCATTATGTCAGATGTGCTAGAGTCTGAGAAGAATAAGAACAGTCCTTTCAACTTGGCAAAAAGGATTTTAGATGAAAACTAACTGTTAAAAAGAAAAAATCTATAATACTTTCTGGTGTGTACGCCGTGATCTCTCGTACCAGAAGTATATAAAAACTCTTGATGGCAAATTGTGTTGACAATTAAATGAGCAAAAAGAAAAATATACTTCAGACAGGCTGGTTTCCGAAAGGATGCTCTTTCTTCTATTAGAGAGCTAGGAAATGGGGAGGGAAGAGGGGAAGGGATTAGGATGCATGGACAAAGAAGAAACATCAGGAGATCCTAACATGTATGTACATGAATGATCTTACTTACAAAATAAGGTTGCATTCAGCTTTTATTTATTTATTTTTTTAATATTTTTTAATTTGGGAGAGAGAACAGAGAGAAAGAAAGAGCAGGAGTGGCCGGAGGGGTAGTGAGGGGCAGAGGGAGAGGGAGAAGCAGACTCCCTGCTGAGCAGGGAGCCTGAGGTGGGGCTTGATCCCAGGACCTTGGGATCATGAACTGAGCTGAAGGCAGATGATGCTTAACTGACCCAGGCATCCTGCATTCAGGTTTTTTTTTTTTTAATTTTTATTTATTTGAGAGAGAGACAGAGTGAGAGAGCATGAGAAGGGAGTTCAGAGGGAGAAGCAGACTCCCCATGGAGCTGGGAGCTTGCTGTGGGACTTGATCCCTTGACTCCAGGATCATGACCTGAGCTGAAGGCAGTTGCCCAACCAACTGAACTACCCAGGCGCCCTTGCATTCAGTTTTTAAATGAAGTTCAATTCTTGCCCTTTGGTTATGGTGTCATCTGAAAAAAACACGAGATGTCATATAGAATGCAACCAGATATTTAAAGCTCTGTTTTTCTGGTGCCTTGAAATACACTTCCAGAGAAGAAACAGTTCCTTAAAACATTACCCTTTCATTTCCTCCTTAATGACCTCAGAATCAGGAGGTGGGGGGAGATCCACTTTTAAATGTAAAGCAAAGCAATGGAATGTACACTAGTGCAGCGTTCATTACTGCAGACTGTTCTGGCGTGGTCAACTCCATTTGGTGCCCTAATTACAGTGCTCTACCTCTGGATAGATATCCATCAGGACGTAAGTTGCTCTAGGTGTTCAAAGGTTTTTACATTATTTAAGTACTTTTCATATTTTCTGCTCTTCATCTACATTATATATACTAGATGATTGGAGATGTGAAGTCCTTGATAGCCTTTTCTACAAAGTCATGTGCTTTGGACTAATAAAGCAGGCAATCATCAGAATCATAGATTTTCTCCCATTTAATAATATTATTCTTTAAAAAAAAAAGAGGCTAAGGAGAAAAAGGGAAAAGAATGGCTTAACAGTGGTGTGAAGGCTATTTAAAAAAAGAATCTGAGCTGAAATCTGGGCGGATGGGTGTACAGGGGACTTCTTATCCTTGGAGTTGTACCCATGGCACTTGAACAAGTAAAATGAAGCAGTTGGATGAGATCTCTAGACAGTTTCCAAACTATAAACTGGGATATGACCTGATGAAGAATTTTTTTTTTCCTTCTGAATATTTTCTTGTGTCAGATTCTTAAAAACTCTTAAGATTCTCTAAGTTCTTATGTAATTGTTGGGTAGTAAAGTTGATTTCTACCCACCACCTAGCTATTTCTGTCTTCTGACTTCATATAATGCCAATAGGTCCTTAAACAGGTTCTCCGAGTTGCTTAAGCCCAGTACTTCATAAGGGCTGAAGAGGCTGGCTGTACTCTGGTTTTCTATGAATACTTAACTGTGGCTATGGTCCTACTTGATGCCACAGCTCATAGAAATAGACTGGAATTGAGGCCCCTATTTCCTTCTGATAGTAACTGTTGTCATTTTGGGATGATTATAAAAAGCAGAACCTCTTAGTGACTTTGTAGCTAAATGTGATCTTAAAGTAGCTATTTGATAGTCTGTATACTTCTTGAAATTGTATCCTCTGTCAGTGACTATCTTTTAACAGTCGTGTCTTATAATAAGAACTTATAAATAGGTATAAAGAAGATATACAAATGGCCAACAGACACATGAAGAAATGCTTCACTGGGCATCAGAGAAATGTCAATCAAGATCGCAATGAGATACCATCTCACACTGGTCAGAATGGCTAAAATGAACAGCTCAAGAAAAAACAGATGCTGGCGAGGATGCAGAGAAAGGGGAACCCTCCTACACTGTTGGTGGGAATGCAAGCTGGTGCAGCCACTCTGGAAAACAGTATGGAGGTTCTTCAAAAAGTTAAAAAAATAGAGCTACCCTGCAACCCAGCAATGGCACTACTAGGTATTTACCCAAAGGTTACAAACATAGTGATTCAAAGGGCCACATGCAATGGCACTACTAGGTATTTACCCAAAGGATACAAACAGAGTGATTCAAAGGGCCACATGCATTTATAGTAGCAATGTCCACAATAGCCAAAATATGGAAATATGGAAAGAGGCCAGATGTCCATTGACAGATGAATGGATGAAGAAGATATGTATATATACAATGGAATATTACTCAGCCATCAGGAAGACTGAAATCTTGCCATTTGCAATGATGTGGATGGAACTAGAGGGTATTATGCTAAGTGAAGTTGTCAGCCAGAGAAAGACAATTATCATATGATCTCACTGATATGTAGAATTTAAGAAACAGAGCAGATGAACATAATAGGGGAAAGGAAGGAAAAATAAAATAAGATGAAAATAGAGAGGAAGGCAAACCTCTCTAGAGACATTGAACTCTAGGAAATAAACTGAGGGTTGCTGAATGGGAGGTGGGTGGAGGGGGTTGGATAATTGGGTGATGGGCATTAAGGAGGGCATGTGATGCAATGAGCACTGGGTGTTATATGCAACCGATGAATCACTGAACTCTACCTCTGAAACTAATTTAAAAAAAATAGACACAAAAACTGTTAATTTAAGAAAAATAATTGGGCTAGAAAATATCTAAGTTTATAATATAAATAACTTATATTTATATATATAAACTTATATTTATATATGATAAATTATATATTATAACTCCAGTAACATTCATTTTAAAACGTCATGGAAACCATTTTTAAATTATAAAACTTGGTGAAGTTTTCTTAACCGAAAACTGTAGAATAGCATAGGGTAAAATGTAAAAATTCTCCTTCCCTGCTTTCTAGCCTTCAGTACAACTCTTCAAAGGCAATCACTGATAACAGTGCCTTAAGTTTCTTTGCATGAATTTTCTGAGTGTACACAATTTTACATATATATGCACACATACTCATTTTTACATAGTCAGACTATGTAAACCGTTCTTCATGTTGGTGTTTGTCTTTTTTTTAAAGATTTATTTATTTTGGAGGGGTTGGGGGCGAGAGAATGAGCTGGGCAGAGGGGCACAGAGAGAGAGAGAAGCAGGCTGATCTCAGAAACCTGGGATCATGACCTGAGTCAAAGGCATATTCTTATCTGACTGTGCTACCCTAGGCACCCCATGTTGTTGAAGTTCAAATAATTACAGATAGTGAACATTCTTAGAAATGAAATTATTGAACCAAGGGGCACGTGTTTTAAATTTTGATGAGATATTTCCAAGTTACCTTGCACGTAGTTACATTTCTACCAATATTATCTGAGAGTGTTTCCACGTTCTCATCTATTAGTCTTTCATTGAGGTTTGAAATTTCTGCCATTCTAGTAGTTGAAAATTGTTACTTCTTTTTATTATTCCCTTATTGGATTAGCATGCATTGAGCATTTTTTTCATAAAACAAATAGTCATGTCTATATATGTGTGAATCTCCTGTATAATGTCCTTTGATTATTTGTCCCTTGTCATATCCATTTTATGAGAGAAAAAGAAACCCTTTGTTAGGATAGACTACCATTTATTCATGTATTTTTCTAATTTATTCTAGTTCAGCTTTTTAATTTTTATTTATTTATTTTTACTTTAATTCCAGTGTAGTTAGCATACCGGGTTATATTAGTTTCAGGTGTACAATCTAGTGATTCAGCAATTCTGTACATTACTCAGTGCTCATCATGATAAGTGCATTTTTAATCCCCTTCATGTTTCACTCATCTTCCCACCTGCCTCCCCTCTGATAACCATCAGTTTGTTCTCTATAGTTAAGAATCTGTTTTTGGTTTGTCTCTTTTTTTCCCCTTTGTTCATTTGTTTTGTTTCTTAAATTCTACCTATGTGTGAAATCATATGGTATTTATCTTTCTGTGACTGACTTATTTCCCTTAACTTTATACTCTCTAGATCCATCCATGTTGCTGCAAATGGGAAGATTTCATTTTATGACGGAGAATTATTGCACTGTAGATCTATACCACCTCTTCTTTATCCATTTGTCTGTTGATGGATTCTTGTACTGCTTCCATAATTTGGCAACTGTAAATAATGCTGCAATAAACATATGCATGCATATATTTTTTGAATTGGTATTTTTATGTTCTTCGGATAAATACCTAAGTAGTGGAATTACTAGAATTCTACTTTTAATTTTTTGAGGAACCTCCATACTGTTTCTCCCAGTGGCTGCACCAGTTGGCATTCCTGCCAACAGTGCACAAGGGTTCTTTTTTCTTCACATCTTCACTAACACCTGTTGTTTCTTCTCTTTTGGATTTTAGCCATTGTGATGGGTGTGAGGAGATATCTCATTGTAGTTTTGATCTGTAGATCCCTGATGATGAGTGATGTTGTACATCTCTTCATGAGTCTGTTGGTCATCTGTGTCTTGTTTGGAGAAACGTCTGTTCATGTCGTCTGCCAATTTTTAATTAGATTATTTGGAAATTTTTTGGTGTTGAGTTGTATAAATTCTTTATGCATTTTGGATACCAACCCTTTATTAGTATGTCTTTTACAAATATCTTCTTCCATTCCATAGGTTGTCTTCTGGTTTTAATGGTTGTTTCCTTTACTGTGCATAAGCTTCTTATTTTACTATAGTCCCAATAGTCCCAAAAGTTTATTTTTACTTTTATTTCCCTTCCCTCAGAAGACATATTTAGAAAATTGTTGCTATGGCCAATGTCAGAGAAATTACTGGGATAGGCTACTTTTTAATAGATAACCTACCAACAGTTCACAGGAATCCATAAATGTATGTATTCTACACGGCGTCACCAGTACAAACACTAACTCAGAAGCCTAAAAGAAAGCCCAAAAGAAAAAATGTCTGAGAAGAGAAAGAAAACAGTCTATCTGGAGACAGGGATGGGGACTGGCCTCACTCTTTCTATTACTTTTCGACTGCTGCAAAAATATGACCACTAATTTAACAGCTTACAATTCCTGCAAAGCGGGTCCATGCACAGCATGACTGGCTTTTTGCTCAGGTCCCACAGAGCTAAAATAAAATTGGTCAGCTGTGCTCAGTTTTCTCTTCTAAGTTGATGTGGTTGTGGCAGAATTGAGTTCCTTGCTAAAGGCCTGGGAGCTAAAGTCCTGGTTTCCTTCCTGGTTGTTAGCTGGGGCCACTCTCAGCATCTAGAGGTACTCTGTGTTCCTTGCCATATAGCCTTTTCCGTCTCCAGAGCCAGCCAAGGACAGCTTCCCTTGTCTTAAATCTTTCTCATGCTTACAATCTTTCTGACTTCCAGACCCAGGTCTGATGAGTTCATGTGACTGGGAAAAAGCCCAACCAGGTACTCTACCTATCTTAAGGTCCACTGATTTGGAACAAAACAGATTGGCAAAGACCCTCCACAGCAGCACCCAAATTAATGATCAGTTAATTAACTGGGAAAAGGTGTATGTACACAAGAGGTCAGGAATTGGGGTTGGAGGGGGGTGTCATCATAGCATTCTGCCCACCACAGCCCTCACCTGTCTTCCTCAAGGGGAGCAGACAGAGGTCATGTGTGTTGTCTGAGGAAACCAATCCTACTGAAACATTAGATGCTAGAGAAAGGGAGCATGACTGGACTCCATCTAACCTCATGCAAAACAAAGTCCAGCTATGCGGGTCAAAGATCTTGATATGAGCAATGAGACAGCAGAAAGCTGCAGAGGATATCCCAGAAACCACACGTACAATGGAGGGGTCAGGCGGGCTTTCCTGACTAAACATCCAAACCTGGCATTTCCGACTCCACAATCTCTGCCTTCTTGACCCCTTACACGGTGACCCACCAAAGGACAGGTCATTTACTGGCTATATAAATAGATTTTTGAGTCCTCTAACCTTATTGTTTCTCCTTATGCCAGTGTGATCAGAGTATGCTTTTGTAAGCTGTTGGCCTTGGGTATTCAGTAGAACAGAATGAACTGACCACAACCCAAGTAGGTAGGCCTCTAAGGGGAACTGCATCGACGAGCATTATTGTAAAAGAATTCTAAGGACCCCTCTGCCTCTTTCTCTTTCATATTCCCACCTGCTGCTGTGATTCAGGCGCATCATACATGACTTGCTTGAGACGGAAGAGATTTATATAAAGGAGATTAAGAGCATAATTGATGTAAGTAGACTGTGATAGTTGACATTAAGCATGTATTCAAATTAGAGAAGTTCTTTTGTACAGAGATTTAAAATAGTTGCCATATGTCTCTAGAATTTCCAAGAGTTCAGCTCTTATAATATCACAAGTATCTTTCCAATAAGAATAAAAACATTCTTATGACTATTGATCCGTGTAACCAAATAACTTCCAAAGGATTGTATCAATTCATACCGATTTTAGCAGGGCCCAATAAGTTCACCCTATGGTTGCCAACAATGGAAATAATCATTTGAATGCTTTTGATCATGTAATAAAGGAGAATTGTTTCAAGTAGGATATTTTCCTTGAGATTGAAAATCTGAATTTTTCCTGTTTTCCTAAGGAAGTAATCTTGAGAAATAAATGGTCTGTATGAAGTTATAATAGAATATTTATAATAAAATATCAGAAGGAAATAAAATCCCTAATAAAAAGGGGATGTTAATAAAGTTTGATGTTCATGCTGAATGAAATATTGTTCAACTGCTACAAAATAATTATTTTGAACAATATGTAGCAACATTGAAAAATGCTTATAAGATTAAGTTAAAACAGTAAAAATATGCTTTTTAAAAAGTCATGAAGAAAATATAATAAAAGAATAGTAATTGCATTTGGTTGTAACATGATGGATAAGGTTTTTACTTTCACACTTGACTTGTATAACACAAACATTTAAAAATATGCTTATTCTTTCTATAAAATGCCATTTTATTATCATTGCCATTTAAATTTAACCGTCTTCTTCTGAAGATGGACACATGAAGGGAGTCATATCAAAAGAAAGCATTTGATGAAATGACTTTTAGGAAATAAGTGTGCCATATTTTCCAAATATTAAAGTTTTGGTCCCTGGAGTAGCTGATTTAGATCATCTTTTAAATGTCCCTATCTGTAAAACCTGCCTTGTTTCCTCCTTTGCAGGGCTATATCACTCCAATGGATTTTATTTGGCTGAAGCATCTGATTCCAGATGTTCTTCAGAATAACAAGGAGTTTCTCTTTGGGAATATTAGGGAACTTTATGAATTTCACAACAGGTATATAATAATTCAAACTATCAGGAAAAATGGAAAGTAAAAGAAAAATGGAAATCAGACTGATGGGATTTGGAGATGAACCCGTGTATATGTTGCTTAAACAAGTAGCCCAGACTCAGTGGACTTGGTTGGGATGGGATGGGGCGAGAAGGAGGGGAGAAGTGCCACAGACCTCTGAGGGAGAAGGGAAAAGACATCAATGGAGGATGTACCAGGTGTCAGGCATTCATGTTATATTTTTTGTGTGTTTTTTTGCTTATTTAACTATTCATGTGTCTGCCTTTATTGAGGACCTGTTCTGTGTCAGGCATTGTGTTCACCGTTGGGAATACAAAGATGACCCAAGACACACGTCCACATACCTGCTATCACCGAGTTGTGCTGGGAGTTAGCGTCTTGGAAAACGCTAACTGGTCAGACAAGTTGTCCTTTTAGCCCAGGGCTGCTTGGATGTTGAATTCTAGAGAATTAGAGGAGGAAGGGACTTTGGAGATCATCTTCCAAGGCTTTCATTTCACAGATGAACCTGTAGCTCATTTCTTCCCTTTACCCAATATGATAACCCCAAATCACACATGTAATTGATGGGAAAGAGACTGCTTGGTGAATTGAACCACAGTTGTTTCCCAGTGCCGTCTCCTGTCCATAGGTCAGACACACAACTGAAATGGAAATCTCATTTCTGCTACCTTCCCTGGAAAATTATTTAACCTCTATTATGCCTTTCACATTTATGAAACCCTACCTTACTAGGTTTGGTGGAGGATTAAATGAGATATTGTTTATGAAGTACTTAGCTTATGCCTGGCTTGCCTCAAGCCCTCAGTGATATTAGCAGTAGAAGCAGCCAACAACCGTTCTTATTCATGTGATTCTCATGTAGAAGGAGGATCACTGCAGTTTGTCTGTGTATAGCTAGTGCCTAGAATTATCAGGACAAGCTGTTGTTGGCTTCAAGGAATTCTAGTAATGTCACAGAACATTTTTTTTTCTTCCAAATCTGTATTTTGAAGATGAGTTAAGAGCAATAAATCCTGGAAGACAGCATTTTTCTAAGCACTTAAAATCTTATGTGATTTTACTTTAAAAACAAAAACAAAAACAAACCACCTTACGTGTTTTAACCACATACATGTAAAAACTCAAAACGTGATTTTACTTTTCCTTCCCTAGGACTTTTCTAAAAGAATTGGAAAAGTGCACCGAAAACCCTGAACTTCTGGCACGTTGCTTTCTCAAGAGAGTAAGTCTGTGCTCCCAGTAAGTCAAAATAACTATGTGATTAACGTTAGCCCTTATTTTTCTGTGTAAGGGGTAAGGGCAAATGGGAGCACCAGAAATGTTACACATGCCTTTTAAGTGCAAAGCACAAGTGCTTTGCAGTATTTCCCCCAGTGTGAGATGAGTCCAGTTTGACTAGGCACATAGGACAGATGGGAGCAACTTACAAGCTTGGGCTCAGCAAAGCCCAGGGACATGGAGGACAGCCCCCCTCCACCCCAAAACATGATCCTGCTCTGAATGACTAAGCTAACTGTTTTTGAATAAGAATCACACAGCAAGGAAAAAAAAAAAAAAAAGAATCACACAGCAGGCTTAGATTCCTCACTAAAGTTGTATTAACACTCTCAAGAGAAGTACTGATGCTAAACTCAAAGTCTCTGAAAATGTCTTTTCCTCCATTTTATTTTTTTACAGGGGAGAGGATGGGCAGAATATGTCAAGCCTGTGATCCCTCTTTTTTTTTTTTTTTTAACTTTTTAGTTTGGAATTATTTATTTTTTATTCTTAATGAAAAAATAACTTTGGAGCATATTCCAAAGTTTATTTTCTTAAATTTTATTTAAATCAATTAATTAACATATAGTGTATTATTAGCTTCAGAGGTAGAGTTCAGTGTGTTTGGTCCCTCTTATGCTTAGTACCCAATTTATTATTTCCTGCCCTATACCAGCATCTCTGACTACTTCCCCTTCCCCATGCACAGACCTCTTCCCTCTTGCCCTCTTTGCACCCCTGCTTTGGGCAGTGAAGAGCTGATTGGGCCTACCGAGCTGACCCAGAGATGGGTATTACCTGGCACCACACCCCACCACTTTCTTATCTTGGGAGGACTATGCAGATGATCCTTGTGCCCTGAACTTTTTGTCTTTTGCATTTCTCCCCTCTCTCTCAACTAGACCTTCATTTTATTCTCTTCCTTTATTTCCTTTTTGTGAGCCTGAGACAACAGATCAAACAACTTAAAAATTTTAAACAGCCCAAATTATGACTGATAAGTCTAAGAGCAGTATGTGTGATAAACTGAGAGCAAGCAAACACAAACCCCCAGGCTTCAAGGCATTTGACATAATGGGAAAAACAGAGCCTTCAACCCTCAGAGCTCCTGCCAGCTTGGAAAGCCTTTTCCATGGCTCTGTGTGGGCTTTCTACCACAGCCTCAGGTTTTTTGGTCAAGTGCCAGAATTCAAGGTACACTGAACAACACGTTGTATTTAATCTGATTAATTTCTTTTTTGAATTACTTTAATAGCATTATTCGTGTTTTATACTATTTTGTAATTTTGCACTCATCAAAACACCAATATGAAATCTAGTTTCAGGGCTTATGATTATTTTACAGTTGCTTAAGTCATTATTGCAAAGGCTTATTTAAATTGTTGGATGAGAAAAGGACCGAATTTCTGTTGGGAAAAATGGAAATGATTAAAAAATTTGTCCAAGTATAAGGCAATTGTCAGGGAATTGCTGACAAAACATCTTTTCCTAGAAGAATTAATCACCTAACATTTTGCAAAGCCTTCTGTAGTTCCCCATGTTGGGAGAAACCCAAGAAATCATTAATCCAGACCTGCATATAAACTCTGCATATAATTACATATGATCTATGATGTTGGAGACATAGTACAGGTAATAAGTTCTTTTCAATCATAAAGTTATTAGTCCAGGACAGATGAAGTAATTAAAAACCATGATCAGCTAATCTTTGAGGCTCCTTGAGGGAATTGGCTGCTGCTATATTATTTTTTAGCCAGTGAGGTGGGTCCCTCACCCATTATTTACTACAACTGTTGACCTTTTCTCAATAGTATTTGCAGAATTCCATTAATCATGAAAATGAGTTTTGAAATATTGCTCTGGCCAAATGTTTTCATCAGAATTTATAGTCTGCAGAATCCAGGAAGATTCTACCCTAGAGACCAAGCTCTATGCAGAATAATATTTGTCAATAGTCTACCTTGAGTTCCATTAGCTCTGAGATGCGACAAGGCAAAATGGAAAGAGCACTGGGTGGGACTTGGGAAATGTATCTTCTTGTCTAAGTTGAGCCACTTGCTATCTGCATGACCTTATGTTAAGTCACTTAAACCCCTGGAGTCTCACTTCCCTCCACCATACAATTGGCTTAATAATACCAATATGTAAAGTCATTGTGGAAATCTAATAAAATCGTGTATACAGAAGGGTTCTACAAAGTAAAAAGTGCTTTGTCAATAACTACCATGTATTGGGTACTCTGTATGTATTGAGCATTTGTTGAGAAGTTTCTATACATCATCTCATTTAATCTCACAGTAGTCATAGTTGACTGCTGTTGTGAATCCATTTAATATATGAGAAAACTGAAGTATAAGGAGATTAAGTAACTGAACTCGGGCCATCTGGTTTGGAACTGACAAAGCCAAGAATTGAACCTGGACCGTCCACCACCCATCTTAATGCATAAATGATTGTGTGTGAATAGGAGTTTTTGATAGCAATTTTTTTAGCCTCCAGATTTATTCTATAAGCAGGTGAGGATACCGGGGCACTTTCATATCATGCTGGTTAGTATATATACTTTCCTTAAGGAATTTTGGATTCAAGAGCAAGTTCAGGTCAACGGTTGTGTTCTGGTACTTGAAGGTCTATGGTGTTCTGCACTGCTCAAAGCATAGACACAGTACCAAGGAGTGAGGGTTTCAGGAGCACACGTTTTAGCTTGGTACCACTGAGAGAACCAGGTCCCTCTGTTGCTGGGGAAGTTTGGGGAAAGGTGGCGGACTGTTTCACTTGGTGGGTGGCTGGAGCTCCAACGTCTCCTCCAGCTTTTATATAACCTTCTGGTGGTTAGTGTTGAAAGTGGTGAAATCGTAAATTCTTTCAGGAGCTAAAGGCCAATGTTTCTGTGCTCTGACAGACCCAATGTGGGTGAGATGCCTTAATCAATTTGTAGTATTATATAAGCCTGGCTTTCGGTATGGCTGGAGTGTTCCCTCTGTGTAGGCTGCTCTGCTATGGAAGTCGTTGAGTTTAACAAATATTTTTAGCACAGGGCCTGGCACATCAAAGGCACGCAGAGACAGTTCTTGAATGAATAAATAATGAACATATTGTTAGGCTCTGAGTTATTATTCTAGTTCCTTATCCTGTCTGAACAACATTTCTCAAGGGTCGTCTCCCTTCCTTCCACATGCAGAAATGGAAAGAAATAGACATAGTTGAAGCTATGAAGAAAACAATAACCTATGGTCTGCATGAAGGTCATCAAAAGTTGGCCTGAGAAAGATTAGGTCACAAATTCACCAGGTTGCAGCCCCACGGTCTTCTCCATAGGGCAGCACAGGCTTTGTGACCAGCATACCTGCTGCGGTCCAGGTGTGAGGGATGGAGTGGATGAAGCTGGCAAGCTGACACCGTAGGCTGGGAGTAACCTTTCTGGGGTATCGGTGGGTATGTGCCTACCTCTCATGGTGTTTGATGCAATGAGAAATAGGTCATACAGCACTTGGAATCTGTCTTGATCTCCAGCTCTGAGACAGTCATAATGTTTCCTGTCTTGCAGCCTAGTGTCTTAGGAGGAAGGTGATGTATGAGGCAGAGCCTGCTGCTTTGGGGGTGGCCCAAAGGACTTAGAGCTTTCTTTAAGCTGCCACATTTTCCTTTTGGGATGTTTCTATCTTTTCGTTGTCTCTTGGGTTTTTTTCCCCTGGGGTTGGCATCATGATGATCAAAATACGAAGACAGGGAGAGAGAAAGGAGGGGTTATCATCTACCAGCACATTTCCTGTCAATTTTGTCCCTTACTACAAAGCTATTGTGGGGAGACCGTGATGTCCTGGATAAAGACCAGAGGAGGAAAGATGAAGATTAAAACCTGCTCCTATGTGGTGCATAAACAATGAATCTTGGAACACTGAAAAAATAAAATTAAATGTAAAAAAAAAATTTTTTTAAACCCTGTTCCATTTTATGAATTTACCAGAATCTTGCAGTTGTTCCCACAGCACTCTGTTCATATCTGTTCTATGTTTAGTGCTTTAGGTTGTTTAGAACCCTCTGTTTACCTTTTCCATCACACAGTCATCCCAAAACGGGGTTATCATGCAGTTCCTCACACTGTGCAAATATTCAGGCTTGTTCAATAAGAATAAATGGTATTCTGTCCACTTACTGAAAAATGCTACCTGATTAATTTGTTCCAATTCTTTTCCCACTCAGAAAGAAGATCTGCAGATATATTTTAAATACCATAAAAACCTTCCCCGAGCGAGAACAATCTGGCAAGAATGTCAAGACTGCACCTTCTTTGGGGTAATGTTGAGATCACAGAGTCTCCCACCCATGGTTTTCCCTGGACAATGTTTATGTATGTCAAGTCTTTAAAGAAATCACGAGTAAAAACAAGGCAGGTGAATCTGGCTTTTGAGTTTATGTTTATGAAAAGTCTCTCCTATTTTGAAATTACACGTTAGAAGTTTTGATGCAACCCTGGGTCTCTGTGGGACGTGCCCGTGAGGAGCAGCTGTAGCCCGGTGAGCAAACCAGAGTCCTCGTCTAGGTATAGGGAATTTTAAGAGGAATTAAGTCCAAAAGGCCACACTCTGGGCCTCCTTGGAATGATGTTAGTAAGTCATCCCTTAACTTCTAGACTCAAAATGGCCTGAATAGACACCTCCACCCCCAACACAAACACAGGCTGCCTCTTTTTCAGGATTCAAAGTGCCCCACTGTCTTCTAGTGGACTTGTTTTCTAAAAGAAATAAATGGTCCTGCATCAAGAGTTACTAGCTGAGCCATCCTCCCTCCCTTTTCTTTCATTTGACACACTATTCCTAAGGCAGCCAATGACTCAGTAACATTTCCAAGCTGGTAGACACAGCTGAAACCACCCCCCCCACCCCCCCGCCCCCTGCAACCTGTGTTGCTGGTTTTGCTTTACATTGTTTCTGTTTGGCTTTTAAAGGTATGCCAGCGCCAACTGGATCATGAGCTCCCTCTTTTTAAGTATCTCAGAGGACCAAGCCAGAGACTTATAAAATACCAGATGCTGTTGAAGGTAAAGTCAATGAGACAGTGCTTTCCTGTGCTGGGAAAACGTGTGTGCTATGGTGCTCCTTTCCATAGACATGTAGATTTGTGACTTCATCTTCCAAAGGGGAGGATAATGTCTCTCCTTCAGGTGTTTTCTGTCCTCCAAGTCTAAAGCAGTGTGCCTCAGTGAGGAGAAAGACCAAAGAATCAGAGAGTTGAAAGGGACCTGGGAGCCTAGTCCAACAGGCAGCCCAAGGCATGAATCTCTAAGGAGGCATGAATCTCTAAGGAGGCTGGTTTGGGGCAGGAGAGGTCCTGGGGAGCAAGGGGAACGCCACCTCACTGCTGGCAGCTGAAAGTGTGGGGAGGCGCTGGAGCCTCTTCTGTCATGTAAGGTATCTACAGGTAATGTATCACCTGCTCCATTTTACGGATGAGGCGAGGAAATTCTGAAAAGAGGTGTGATGTTCCCCAAAGTCACAATTTTCTGTGCATTAAAACAATGGAAAGGAGAAGGCAAAACTGGAGGTTTTGTTTCTCCTTTTGCAACATTTACCTCATCCCTCGATTAAGGATCTTTCTCAAGAGCAACATCACAGAGTGAATTTTGCTCTGCTGAACCCCTACGTGGTTCTTTGTCTGTCTGCCAACAGCACACCTGCAGGAGAGCACTCTCAGACGCCCCAAACAGGAGAGAAGGCTCTGTCAGGCTGCCTCCCCATATGTAAGCTGAGGGAAAGGCTTGGGCCACTTCTCCAGCTTGTGTTTTTGAATTAACTTTTATAAGTCACTCTTGCCCAGTGGCTATTATCTCTCGAAACAAAACAAAATAAAACAAAACAAAACAAAACACAAGCACCTGTTGTTTAATGGGTACCTTCCCGTATGTATTTTTTATTTAATCCCCACAATCAGACGCACAGGAAAGGTTCTGGATTTTGAAGAAACAGAGGCTCCGGGAGATAAGGCTCATTGCCTAACATTCTGCCCTCAGAAGTTGTTGCCCCTTTCGGCTTTACCTCAGCAGTCCCAGCCTCAGCTGGACCTCTTAGGCCTTGGTTTTTCTCATATGTGAGGGGGGTACTAGAACCTCCTCCAGACGATTGCTGTGAGGAGCCCGTGAGTAATGCCCGCAGAGAGCTGGCTCAGTGCTGACCCCCTGGAAGCTTCCTGGAATACATGGCTGTTGTTTTATACATAGAGAAGCCACAGCGTGTGGGAATGGGATTGACCCCCGCTGCTTGCCTGAACCAGTGGCCTCTGTGAGTGTACTTCCATGCCGCGCTCATGTGGAGCCTCACACTCCTCTGACCAACCCATCTTTCCTGTCATCCGAGCTGTCCAAGTCCTACCACGGGGTCCAGTGAAGAAGGAGCAGGACGAGTGGGGGTCTTCACCCCTTTGGGCTGGGTCCACAGGGTACTGAAGTGCCCAATTTTTCCCACAGAAGGGCTGTTGCCTCAAGAGCGAACTTCTGAACCACACACAGAGGGCGACAGGGCGCAGTAATTAGAAACCCAGACTGAGGAGTCAGCAGTGTGGGGCGGGGATCTAGCTCTCATGCTTCCAGTCTCCATGACTCGGGGATATCACTTAACCTTTCTCTGCCTCAGCTTCCTCACTTGTAAAGTGAAGATAGTACTAGTCCTTTCCTGGTATGCTTTTTGGGAGCATAAACGAGATAAAACCTGATTAAAAGTAATTACAGAATTTTGTTAGTTTCATCTCACTGAGGAAACGAGACAGAATCACTATAAAATATTCCTTGGGGATCTGTGTGAAACCATGGGAGGCTCTTCAAGGCAAACCAGTTTTTCCCATAGCTACGCTTGCTACGGGCTGGAAAAACAGGTCCCAAACCACTGGCATGCCTGTGAAGAAAGGAAGAACTTTATAGCGTTCTCCACCCTGAGGGACAGAGCTCATTCCGCAGCGCCTACCATCAGCTTCTTTGGGAGCATGCGTGTCTGACTGATGGCCTCATGGCTTCAAAAGGATAGTGGAATCCTGGTGTGAGAAGGCTTTTTCCAAGTACAAAAGAAAGGGAAGGGAATGATAGATTACACCATTAAAAACAGACACATGAAAAACTGGGTGAAATATATTACCAAGATATGGAACAGATGGTCAGCATGCTTAATAATGAGCCCATAGAAGTTGTTAATTTAAAACAAGAACAAAACCAAAAATGATACCTATGAAATGCTTAATATCTTTTCTGAGATATTGTGAAAATTAACAGCTGTGACAGAGTTTTTTGAATATATAATGTACATAATGTCCAATGAGTCAGGACAAGCTGATTAAACAATATATTGTTTATTAGCATATATTAGAAAAAACCACAAAAATCGTATTAGAAATAGATGCATTTAGTGACAACAGTAATTTACTTTTATTGAGGTCATGATTTATGTCAAAGAGGCTAAGCGATATATGAAAACTATCAAATTTATTTATTTATTAAAAGATTTTATTTATTTATTTGAAAGAAAGAAAGCACAAGCAGGGGGAGCATTGGGCAGAGGGAGAAGCATGCACCCCACTGTGCAGGGACCCCAATTCTGGGCTCAATCCCAGGACTCTGGGATCATGACCTGCGCAGAAGGCATACACTTAACATGACCTGAGCCGAAGGTGTCCCAAAACTATCAAACTTAATGTGGAGAATTTTTCTTACCTGGATTTTAAGATGTGATGTGGAAAATGATGCATTATTTGTTTACAATAAATTTTGCTTATTAAAAGAAGGTTGTTCTAGAATAGGTGGTTATTCTGATTTCCTGTGTAATGCAACTCAAGTCATAGGAGTGATACTCATTTTTCTTCTTTTAAAAAAATCAAATAGACTACTATTAGAAAAAAGAACTAATAGGGATAGGTTGGTAAAAGGATATAAACTTTCAGTTTATAAGATGAATAAGGTGTGAGGGTCTGATATAAAACATGGTGACTGTTGGTAACAGTGTATTATGTAATTGAAATTTGCTAAGAGTAGGATTTAAATGTTCTTGCCAAAAAAAAGATAAATATATGAGGTAATGATGTGTTAATTAACTAGATGGAAGAAATCCTTTTACAATATGTATGTATATCAAATCATCACCATATGTATTTTGAATACCTAACAATTTTATATGCCAATTTTACCTCAAAGCTGAAATAAAAAGAAAATAATAAAAAAAAAAATGGACAGAGGACATAGGCAGGTTACAAAAGAATAAATGTTAATAGCAAACATTTTTTTGAAAGTTCTACTTCACCAGTTATTTGAGAAATTCAACTTACAACAACAGGTAGGATTTCTCTGTTGATCAAATTGGCAAAACTATTCAATTAAATGTTAATATTCCGTGTCGGGTGGGGGCTGGTGAAACAAGCTGTCATATATGACTGGTGGGAACATAGTCTTTCTGTGAAGAACTTGGAAGTATGGATCAGAACTTTTAACATTGGGGTGTCTGTGTGGCTCAGTGGGTTAAGTGTTGAACTCTTGATTTCAGCTCAGGTCGTGATCTCAGGGTCTTGAGATCAATCCTCACACTGGTCTCTGTGCTCAACACAGTCTGCTTGTCTCTCTCCCTCTGCTTCTCCACCACCCTCCCCAAATAAATAAATAAAATCTTAAAAAAAAAAAATTTTAACATTGACAATTTCGCTTCTAGAAACTTATCCTTAGGGGGAAAAAAGCACAAAGATCTTTATTATAATAAAAAATTTTTGAACCTAAATGTTTAACAGAAGGGGGGATTAATAAATTATGATTTATCTACAGGATGCAGCACTGCTACAATTAAAAAACATGTGCTTGGGAAAATGTTCATGATATATTGTTGGGTGAAAAAAAACAGACTACAAAACAGTGTGACCAGTATGATTCTGTTTTGGAAAGAACTCTGTGCCATTCTTTCCCTCTTACTTACGATATATAAATTTATGTACACCCTCAGTTAATTTAGCGTTGGCTGGAGATTGCACAGTAGTTTTAGTTGGCATTCTACTTTTTGATTTCCAATAAAGCTTTTGGGTTAATGCAGGGGCTGCTGGATTTTGAATCTCCGGAGGATTTGGGGATAGACCCAGGTGACCAAGAAGAAGGTTTGGCTAAGGTACCGTATATTAAATATTGTTTTATATAACTAACTGTTAATGGTGTTTGTGTCTGGGTGGGCAAATTTATGGCAATTTTCTTTTTCTTATTTATGATCTTTATAATTTAAATTTTCTAAAATAGCATGTATCTTATAATTTATAGTTACCAAAAAAAAAAAAAATCCCGAAAATTAAAGGCAATTTCAAAGTGAGGTTTTGTAACAGGATAATTAGTAATATATTTTCTTTCCTCCACATAAAAATGTTTTAACAGGAATACAAAATAAAGTGAATCTGTAAAATGCATACATAAAACTGTAAGTAAATATGATAACATCTCTGCTATGGTTTTCCTGCAGGGTAAGATTATGTATGATTTATATTTATTTGTTGTACTTCTTAGTATATCTAATTTGCATACATTATACCCTGCTCGCCTCTAAGTGTGTTTGTGGGTGTGAATTCTAAGACAGCCACGGTTCCCTCAGAAGAAATGGTAACCATACCATATTGGGAAGAAATCTGTGATTTAGGAGTGGAGTTTCTTTTAAATTTTCTGTAGGATATTCTGGTTTTAACAACAACAACATCAAAAACACAAGGAACAGTCATTTGCGTGCCTTCTCTGCTACAGTATATATGGCAGGGACTCCTTGAAATTAAGAGAAGCTCAAGACACAGGTAATAACTTTATAGCCTGGAGCAAGGAGAGCTAGGCTGAGTTAGCTTAATAATGTTTGTAAAGATGTTCCTGAGCCCTGCGTTACACAATGTAAAAGGAGCTGCATCCTACATTTGTGGGAGGCGGTTAGCGGAAGGAGAGGGAATGGAAACAGTTGAGTCTCTAAAAGGAAACTGAGTTTTAAGTGTTGGGTAAAGGGGAAGACCCCTGGTGTATGAATGTAATCCTTTATTAATGATGTTACAAAAAACTCAGGTGAGAGTCTGCTGTCTTCTCCTAGCACCTGGAGCATGTTTATATGAGTGAGAAGGTAAGAGAGAGCCCATGGCAGATTGTTGAGTGGAGGCAGCGTGTTCTGCCCCATTCATGATCCAAAGAAGCTTATCCCCAGTGCTTAGGCAAGGTTCGGAGAATATACAAACCTTTGCATACAGGGCACTGCAAAGGACAAAAAGAGGCGGTACTGGAGGGGGGGCGGACAACAAAGATCTGTCCGCTCTTTGCTATAGGAATTGATGTGTTAAAGAAAAAAAAAAAAGGAAGAAACCAAAAATTTTTTGTTGGTATTTGCCATAGGACAGATGAATACACTATGGAGGTAGCAGGGGAATAAAATACTGGAATTGTAAGCAAAAGACTTTCCCACTGAAACAATCATCCCTATTATGTCCTAAGTGTCTCCGTAGTAATAATTGGAACATAAGTCTCTTCAGTTAGCAGTTACAGTGTTTGCACTCAGTTCTGAGTCTTCCTGGTTGGAAGAGGCAGACCATGTTGGCTTATCTCTTTAGTGTTTTTAATGGTGATAGACTGTGAGAAAGACTAGGGAAGGAGAAGAGGGGAGAAGGGCAGAGCTGGGGCAGGGTGTGGGGATTCAACGTGGCAAATGCAACAGTTGTGGCTGCCACTTCCTGACGGGGCACAGGGGAAGAATGAGGCACAAACAAGTCAGCTGCAAGAGAAAGGGAGCCCAGGTCGGCATTAGAAAAGACTTTCACCCCAAACAACTCCTCAGTCTCATATTTTTGGAAAGCAGGTCACAACCAACAAAGAAGCTGGAGTCGGTTACACATTGACCATGAGTCTTGTAGATAAGAAGAAAGGCAAAATATATCTGGTCGAGCACTATAGAGTTTATGATTGAGCAAGCACTTTCAGGGGGCGCATCTAATTAGCCACAGGTGGTCTCTGAAGTAGGGGAGATAACAGAAAAAAGCCGAAGGAAGGCGGGGAGCCAGCTGGGCATTCCCTGCTGCTTGGCTGCGAGGACGTTTATCATCCCCTCCCCCAGAGGCCTGTTGCCAGAAGGCTATAGCTAAGCATGCTTGGTGCTGGTATGATTTCTTACGGGTTACATTTTAAGCAGTATGTTGTTCTGAGGCACAGTTACATATGGCATTTACGTGTTAGTCATGAGTAAACCTCCACAAGGCAGCTCATTCTCTGCCTCTGTAGGAGATTGCAAATATCCTTCCCTGGGATGGTTTTAAGTATAATTTCACCTGTAGGAATAGGACTTTCACATTATGTACAAGAATACGATACTCAGATACTACTTTTCAGTAGCTCCTGGGTTAGGGGTGTGAAAAGGAAGAGCAGCCTATTTAAAGGCTCTGGGTTTTTCATGCTTTAAAGGTCAGTATGTTTCTTACGCAGCAGGACTATAATGTCCATGACTTTATGAACTTCATTCTTCATGAGTGCAACATATAGAAAGTGTGGTCGGTGATTTTGCGTGTGTGTATATCATATATGTAAACCAACAAGTATCTTTAGCCACCATTCTTTGGAAACAGGGCAAGAGATCCATGTATCTACCCTCCCTGTCTCTGTCCTGGCTGGATCTCTGGCTCCTTTTCTCTGTCCTGTTTCCCGGGTTCACTTGCTTAGATGGTTTACCTTTTGATTTCCAACAAGGCATTTGGTTTCTACAGAATGGGCCAAAGAGGACCAAGGATTCCACATTCTCAGCCGAACTACAGCAAGCTTTGGCCATGTTGGAAGATTTGATCAAGTCCTGTGAGTTGGCCATGGACCTGGCAGCAGTCACTGGATGTCCGGTATGGGCCATAGCAAGCGTGGAAACAGTTCAGCAAAAGACAGGCACAATATTACAAAGATAGGAGATGCTGTGGCAAAGGTAGAGACGTGACCTATGGTAAAGGAACCTGACTCTGAGGAAAGTAGCCAAAATTGTGCAATAAATCTGTGCTGTGGGAATCCAAGCAACCTCTCAGTATTTTCAGGAGTCTTGGGTTGTACTCCTTGGGGTCCTGAATGTGGAGACTGACCCACACTCTGAAACAACCAGGAACTCAGAGGCCAGAACATAGATGGGCAGGGGAAGGTACTGAAGGAGTAATTTATTCTCTGACTCATGGCACTATTAAAAAACTAAAAAGATGCTCCTTCCTGCCTCAGATTCTCTCTATGCAAAGTCCTTTGAAAATGGATCCTAGGTGAAAGTCTAACTCCATTTTTATGTCGCAGATCTCAGAAGAGGACTGACAAAGATATATCATATATTCTATAATCCAAATGGTTGAAGAAAAATACCAGAAGAGGCAGTGCTGGGGAGTTGAGCCCTCTCAAGCTGGGTGTGAGTGTAAACCCTGAGGGAGTCAGTCCCAGGAATTCTAGGCAGTCCATTCTCTGAAACATATGAATTCCTTGGGACTGGGACATCATTATTATTTCACTGGTTTTCACTGGGAGGTGCTCTAGATCTTGACTCAGGTGGATTCGCTTTTCATCTTTGTCATAACGAATTACCACAACCTTGGTGGCTTAGAGCAGCACAAGTGTATTATATTATAGTTCCATAGGTCAGAAATACAGCACAGTCTCACCAGGATAAAATCAAGGTGTCTGCTTTCCTTTTGGGAGGCTCTAGGACAGAATCTGTTTACTTGCCTTGTCCAGCTTACCAAGGCCACACACATTCCCTTGCTCATGGTTTCTCCTTCGATGATCAGTGTTCTTCTTGACTCACATCATTCTGATCTTCTCTTCTGCTTCTCTTCCACTTTTGAGGACTCTGTAATTACATTGGACCTGCCCATTCATATCCACAGTATCTCCCTATCTCGAAGTCCTCTGATGAACAACCCTAATTCCATCTGCAACCTTAATACCATTTGTCACATAACCTGACATATTCTCAGATTCCAGGGGTTAGGATGTAGACCTCTTTGGAAGGCTATTCTGTATACCACACAGGAGTGAAGCGTTTTGAGGATTAAATTGCAGACAGATACTTTTCCTTCTCTCTTTTTCATTTTAATTTTTACCTGGTTTTAACATACTGTTCATTGAGGTCTGGGCAAAAGAAATGACCTTTCTTTTCTTTCCTGGTCATAAGTCAAACCATGCAAATTAATTAGGGGCAAAAAAGAAACAAGCAAACAAACAACAAAAAAAAACCTGTGATCTTTTTATTTCCCTCCCTCCTGGCATTTTTCTGGCCAGCATCTCAGAAGCAGCCCCACTGCGATCCAGGTGGTAATGCTGCTCCTGTCCCCTGGGACTCAAGAGTGCTCTCTGCTTACTACTGATGCATGATTCAGGAGGGTATTCATGAACTGCCGGGTATGTGTGGGAGGGATCATTTTCTTGGTAATAATTTTTTCCTTCTTCATTTAAGGAAACTCAGGGGAGCCATTTGTTTAATCATTTTGGGACATCTTTCTGCTCTTTTTATCTTTAACATGCCTCAGCGACCCCTATTAGAAGTCCATTTCCCTGAATCAAATGAATGTCCCGGAAATCATTCACAGGGCAGGAAACTCCCAGTTATTATTCTGAGTGTAAGTATCAGAGGAGGAGGAAGTTATGAGAAAATAATTAGTAAAACGTGAGTAAGTAGCAATCTATTCTAATTTCATTCCAAGCCAGCTTGCATACAATGAGATGAACCAGCTTATAGAATTGTAGAGACTCTACATCAAATGCAAAGAACTTTCTTCTCTCCTATGTCCTTGGAATTGCCCCTTTGACATAAACTCTATTTGTTTTTTTTTTTTTCACTAAGATTTTAACTTGCTTTACACCTAGTACATTAGCTACTTTACCCTGACAGTTTTGTATAATCCTATTGAATTGTGGAAGAGCAGGCAGTGAAATTTTCCCTTTCTGATTCATGAGTAGATCCACAGAAAGTCGAGTTAACTCCCCTAAGATCACATTGTGTATCAGCTTGGACCACTTCTTGGATCTCTCCTCTCCCTGTCCAGGGTGCCATTCATTCTCTGAATGCATTCTTCATCTACTTTTGTTTAGAGTCTACTAACAGCTCCTAACTCACATCTAATGCTCCTAACTCACATCTAATGATTGAAAGATTCTTTGACTCAACTTTGTAGAAGTTTATCACAAGGGCCTGAAAATCACATGCTGAGTGTGTGTGGATGAAACCAGAACTTAACTGTTAGTTTCTTTACTTGACATCCAATATTGACCTGGGTTTGAAAAGAAAAGACATTGAACCTGAATGGGTAAATGCATAATTAAAACAACTAGAAAAAAAATCCCTCCCTGATATTTACCTTTTATTCCTGTTGTGTACACTTGGTTAGTTGTCCATTTAATTCAATCACAGGAGCTTTAAAGCTTTTTTGTTTTGTGGAACACCGAGATGTCATTTACCTCCCTCTATTTGAGAAAGAAAGGAAGAAAGAAAGGAAGGAAGGAAGGAAGGAAGGAAGGAAGGAAGGAAGGAAGGAAGAAAGAAAGAAAGAAAGAAAGAAAGAAAGAAAGAAGTTTCCCTTCTATTCAAACACATAAAATTGAAATACGTATAAGGTCCCTTTAAATCCTGACTTGTCAGGAACAAGGTCCAAAGTTGAATAGTAAAGGCTGAATGAAATATTTTTATTTTATGGAACAAATTTATGTCATTTAATAAATGAAGTATTTTTATCGCAAGTTTTATGGACTAAGCCCACGTATATTATTTCTGATTTCATTACTCACTTCCCTGAGCAGAACGTTGGCTGCAGAGGGAAGGCCAAGTAAATAACCTTAACTTCTCTGTGGGATCACCTGTGCATCCGTCCCTGCTCCAGGCACCTATCCCCAAGAGCGGCTGTGAGGAGTAAATGAGGATTAAGTCATAATAAAAGCACCCAGCACCGTGCGAGCCACCTGAGAGAGGCTGAATAAAGGGCCCCTGGGCTGACTCATTTGGATACTTTGTCAGATTGGAAAGGAAGGAGCCCTTTTACTTCTACTGATTATAGTTATAGGTTTCTCTATCTTACAGCTTCTGCTTTTTGTTTCTGGACTGACTTTCTGCTGATTCACTTACTCAAATGTTTCCTCCTCCTTTGTGTGAGAAGTATACAGCTCTGCCCCACACTGCTGTCACCACCAGGAATGAAAACCCGGGCATTCAAATGTGGCCTCTTTCTGGAGGCCAGCTTCCCCAGACATGCTCAGCCAGATCCTTCATGTGGCTGATGTAGTCACGTTTGAAATTCTTACACCAGAGCTCTTAACTACAAAATTCCACACATGACAAGTGGTAACATGTATTAGTTTATTTTGCCATCATTTCCCATATGGAGGAGTCCGTCTGACTTTTCACGTGCTTATCTGTTTGGGGTAGCCAACACCCAATGGTGGTGTATCTCTGAGTTCATATCCATTAGATTCAACACACACAAGCAATGGCCATCACTGATGGAAAAAAGCGATTGTGGACATATTCTTTTCTTAGAGCTGCCATAATAAAGCTCCACGGTTCTGGAGGCTAAAAGTCCAAAATCAAGGTGTTATCAGGCCTTTGCATCCTCTGAAGGCTCCAGGAAAGAATCCTTTCTTGCTTCCCTCCTGGCTTCTAGTCATTGCCAGCAGTGCCTGGTGTTCCTTGGCTTACCACTATATGACTCCATCTTCTGCCTGTCTTCATGATTCTCTCCTCTCTCTCTCTCTCTCTCTGTGTCTATTTTCTATTCTCATGAAGACACCAGTCTTTGGATTAGTGCCCACCCTAATCCAGTAGGACTTCATTCTAGCTCATTACATTTACAAAGACCTTATTTGCAGATAAGATCACATTCTGAGGTCCCAGGTGGACATGAGTTTTTTGGGAGTCACTATTCAACCTAGTACTGGGGCATCACTGAATAAGTTTCCTCATGGTGCTGAGCTTTTAGCCTCATGTCTCCTCAGGCACTCAAGCCAGTAAATGAATAAATACTATGTGTCTGGGGGACATATATTTACAAGAGTCATGCATGTGGTTCCTGGTCTTGGGACCAGCTGCAGTCTGATTGGAAAGAAAGGATACATATGGTTGAAAAGATGACCATAGGTTATCTTTGGTCTTGCTCAGAGGAACTCCACTCCCTCTGTCCTTTCCCTTGGGAGGTAGGATTGCCTCCACGCATCCTGGCTGGTGGCAACATGTGTGCACCTGCCCTTCAGGAGCATTGCATGGGGTACCCAACCTCAGCCACTGCAAGATGGGGCTTGAGTATTGAGATATACAATCCCATCACATGCAACCCTTCTTTTACAGCTGGATTCAAAAGACCCAGCAGTTCCCTCCTGTGACCTTTAGTGATGATGGGCTTACTAGAATGGGTGACCATAGAGCATTGGGAAGAGCCAGGCTCATGGAGGTAGGAATGGGACAATTCCAGGACCCATAGCAGTTCTAGGATCTTGACTTGGGAGAGAGTGGGGATTCTTACCTGTGTGCTCTGCCCGTATGTGCCAGGTATATCCACACACCTGCTGTCTTCTCCTCTTACCACCTGCTGTCTGGTTCTTTCCCTCCATTGGTGTCTTTTCCTCTTCCTCATAGTTTCTGGTCTTCTGGTGACTCACTTTCTTTGTTGCTCTACTGCCTTGTTGTTTATTCCACCTCTTTCCCTCTTATGAAGCATCTCACAACTACAACTCCTGCTACTTACTGCCTCAGTTCAGATAGGGATCAGATTGTCCTGTACGGTCAGGGGCTGGCCCCTCTCTGGATTCATATCCATTGGTCAACTGACACTACCAAGGTGCAAACAGTTATGGCTGCTAGAGGGAGGAGGAGGAGAAAGCAGAGGTGATAATGGCAACATCACTGCCTAAGGTTGCCTCTTTAGCAGGACTACAGACAGGGCAGTTTCCTCTGCAGCCCATGGTCTTGGAAGACACCTTAACTAACCTTACTAGCCCTCCACAGGTCATTAAAGAGTGCACACTGGGGCTTGTTCCCCCACCCCCATCATTTGGCGTTAGTTATTTTTACTTTTAAAAAATTTTTAGACAACCTCTATTAATAAAAGGTAATGAGATGCCTATATTTTATGTCTCCACTAATTTTATTTTAAATTTTATTTATTTATTTATTTAATCAGTCATTTTAAAATTTTTTATTTAAATTTTGAATTTATTGAATAAATTCAAATTTATTTAAATTTGAATTTAAATTTCTTTAATTTAAATTCAGTTAGTTAACATGTAGTGTATTTTTAGTATCAGAAGTAAAGTTTAGTGATACTACCCAGTGCTCATTACATCACATTCCCTCCTAAATATCCATCACCTAGTTACTCCAGCCCCAACCCTCCTCCCCCTCAGCAACCCTCAGTCTGTTTTCTATGGTTAAGAGTTTCTTATGGTATGTCTCCCTCTCTGATTTCATCTTGTTTTATTTTTCCCTCCCTTCCCCTATGATCATCTATTTTGTGTCTTAAATTCCACGTATGAGTGAAATCATGTGATAATTGTCTTTCTCTGGTTGACATCTTTCCCTTAGCAAATACCCTCTAGTTCCATCCACGTCATTGCAAATAGCAAGATTTCACCATTTTGATGGCTGAGTAGAATTCCATTGTATTTATATACCATATCTTCTCATCCATTCATCTGTCATTGGACATTTGGGCTGTTTCCATAGTTTGTTTCCATAGTAGACATTGCTGCTATAAATACTGGGGTGCACATGCCCCTTTGGGTCACTACAGTTGTATCTTTGGGGTAAGTACTTAGTAGTGCAATTGTTAGGTCATAGGGTAGCTCTATTTTCAACTTTTTGAGGAAGCTCTATACTGTTTTTTGGAGTGTGTGCCACAGTTTGCATTCCCACTTACAGCCTAAGAAGGTTGCCCTTTCTCTGCATCTTTCCCAATATCTGTCATTTCCTGACTTGTTCATTTTAGCCATTCTGACTAGTGTGAAGTGGTATCTCATTGTGGTTTTGGTTTATATTTCCCTCAGGCCAAGTGATATTTACATTTTTTTCATGTGTCTTTTGGCCATTTGTATGTTTTCTTTGGAAAAATGTCTGTTGTTCATGCCTTCTGCCCATTTCTTGCTTGGATTATTTGTTCTTTGGGGGTTGAGTTTGGTAAGTTCTTTATAGATTTTGAGTATTAGCCCTTTATCTGATAAGACATTTGCAAATATCTTCTCCCATTCTATAGCTTGTCTTTTGGTTTTGTTGACTGTTTCTTTTGCTGTGCAAAAGCTTTTGGAGTCCCACTAGTTCATTTTTGCCTTTGTTTCTCTTGCCTTTGGAGACATGGCTAGCAAGAAGTCACAGAATTTGCTGCCTGTGTTCTCCTCTAGGATTTTGATGGATTCCTGTCTCACATTTAGAGTTTTCATCCATTTTGAGTCTGTTTTTGTGTATGGTATATGGAAATGGGATAGTTTCATTCTTCTGCATGTGGCTTCCCAACACCATCTGTTGAAGAGACTATATTTTTCTCATTGGATATTTATTCCTGCTTTGTCAAAGATTAGTTGACCATAGAGTTAAGGATCCATATCTGGGTTCTCTATTCTGGCTTCTTTTAGAATTTCTTTTAACAGCTGTGATTTGAAGTGATGCCTCCACATTTGCCAAATGTGTTGTCAGAAACAGCTTTACCTAAAATCCATCTGTTTATCTATTCTGGGATGTGGTTGAGGATGGGCTCAGTATTTGACTTGGTGACTCTTTATGAGAACAAAGACCCATGGGAGAAATTTCTCCCATGGAGTTGTTCAGAAATTGCTGAACAACTGGTTTAGGCATGCCTTTGGACATAATGTATAATACAACTTTCTGTGTTTCCTTCTATATTGCCCACTAGAAAGTCCTAGACTAGTCTGCAGTAGGTTTACATGTCTTTATTATATGGGTTTTATGTATAGCCTCTTCATCTCATTTTTTAAAATCTTTTTTCACCCTCAGTAATTAGTTATTTTCTGTCTGCCTATAATATGTATATTTTTATCAGATAGATCACATTTTTGAAATGAGGTGGAATATAAATACATTTTAAAATACAAACTACAGGGCGCCTGGGTGGCTCAGTGGGTTAAGCCTCTGCCTTCAGCTCAGGTCATGGTCTCAGGGTCCTGAGATCGAGGCCCAGGTCAGGCTTTCTGTTCAGCAGGGAGCTTGCTTCCTCCTCTCTCTCTGCTTGCCTCTCCGCCTACTTGTAATCTCTCTCTCTCTCTCTGTGTCAAATAAATAAAATCTTTAAAAAAATTAAAATAAAATACAAACTACACAATTGGTGAAGCTATGGACCCAGGTCATGATCTCAGGGTCGTGGGATCAAGCCCCGTATCTAGCTCTGTGCTCAGAGCTGAGTCTGATTGAGATTCTCTCTCCCTCTGCCCCTCTCACTCACTCTCTCTCTCTCTCTCTCTCAAATAAATAAATCTTTTTAAAAAATAAAATAGAAACTACTGGTTGTAGTTCATGTGGCAAATACTAAACACCAACTTTTGCCAGTCAACTTGACGAAAATGTATTTCCTGCGTTATTTATGTCTACCTAGTAGAAATTGAATGGGTTTAAAAGAGAATACAATCACTGAGGGATAGAGTGGCTCCTGGAAGGATATGGATAAAGCGGTGAAACTTCCCAAGGTTCCTCATGAACCCATTGCCCGTGTGTCTCAGAGCATGGTCAGACTGAGCCTGTGCAAACAAACCAGGAGTATCATGCCTTTAGGAGAGCAGTCCTTATGGCTGGGGACTCTTTATTCCTCGCTGAGGGGTTCATTAACCACAGTTCACACATGTAACTTTTACAAAGCAGGAAGAGAAAAATGGCACAGAAAATATGCCACAAGCACCATAGAAATAAGTCGAGTTTATGCTCTTGAAGTTTTTATTTTAGAATTTCAGAAGTGCAGTAAATTATTTTTAAAACAATATTCACAGTTTGTTCAATATAAACAATAAATTATAAAAATGCCCAATTAGAAGTAATGTACATACTTGTAGTATTAACTCAGAAATTGTAGGGATTTATCTCAGCTAGACATAACTCAGGGAAATTTCTCTGTCCTGGTCTTGTTCACATACTTTTCTCCTTTTGGCATTTTCCTTCAGGAAAATAAATTCTTGATTATCTGCTTCAAGTGATCTAATGTTTAAAAAATACCAGATAAAATTCAACGTTCTTAGCTCATCTCACTGTAGTACCCTTTGGAGAGAACTCGGAGAAGGCAGGGTCACTCATTTGGACTTCCAACCAGACATATGAGAAAGATGTGTTTGCTGGTAGAGGGATAGGCATAAAATGCACCCTGAAGCCAAATAGACTTTCTTTAAAAATTTTGGCATTTGGGATTATCTTTGCACTCTCCACTTACTCTGAGAAATGCAAAGTTGAATGTCATTATTATTTTCATTACAATGTTATGAAGATTAGGTTATATGAAGCTTTTCATAACAAATTTCAGAACAAGTCTCATGTTCTCAGGTGGTCATACCTGGAGCAGATGTTGGGATGCAGAGGGAGCGCATGGATGATTATGGAAAAGGTCCATAATGCAGCAAAAATTCTCTCTCCTGGACATACTTAAATATTAATTTCTTGCCCTTTTAAAATAGACTGTCATGTATCAAAAACAAAAAAGTGGAAATAGAATTCTGCTAGCTGAGATTAATTACAAAGGCCAAAATATCAGAATACCAATATCTTTAGTTCAAGTATTTCGCATGTGCTTTATGTTTATTACCTTGCACAGATCTATATAACTGAACGGTGCCATGCTCAGTGAAGCTCACAAAAGTATAGCTTTGATTTAGTGACAGATGAAACTGGCACTTTTTAACCTCTCAACTTCGAATAAGCATACTTTAGAATTTGCAAGCAGACCTTCGAGAGTGCTTTCCCTGTCAAGTAATGTAACAGCTTCCTTTCATGTATGTCTATCTTCCCCGAAGGATGATATCAAGAAACTGGGCAAGCTGTTGATGCATGGCTCTTTCAATGTCTGGACAGTTCACAAGGATCGTTATAAAATGAAGGATTTTATTCGATTTAAGCCCAGCCAGAGGCAAATCTATCTATTTGAAAGGGGAATCGTGTTCTGTAAGATTCGAATGGAGCCCAGTGACCAGGGACTCGCTCCTCATTACAGCTTTAAGAAATCTATGAAGGTAAAGTGGTCCTTTTACACTGGAGAGGCGGCACGACCCTATGGAGAGGGAAGTCGTTATCCTTATTTCACAGATAAGAAAACTGAAGCCTAGAGAGGAGAGGTTAACTTGCCAAATGCCACACAACAGAACTAGACTCCACACCCAGGCCTTTCTAACTCCAACGTCAGAACTTGTCATCAGTCACTGGACTGGGCCAGGGCTGGGATAGAGCCTTTGTGCTAGATGGAGAACAGGGACCATATGGTAGCCTGTCCTGACAAACAAATTAGGAAAGTACCCTCTAGGCAGAGGGGTGAAAGATTTGATGATTAGAGCATGGGCTGGATTTCGTCTCCGACTTGTCCTTCTAAACCACATATCTTTGTATGCAAACATTGACAAAGATTCTGGGGGTCTAGGAACCCATGTCCACACCAAGCATCATCTCTAGCCTATGTAGGAAATATTTCATAGCTGGTGATGAGACTACCCCATCCCACCCCACACCACACGCATGTGCATATATGCACACTCATACACACATATTTGTGCTCTTGTGATTAAAGTTGTTAATTATTCATGGTAGCTTTTGTTATTTATGTTTCTTAATGGATACTAATTCAGTTACTATCATGCACAGATTCGTGAAATACTTAGGTGTTAAAGGAGAGATGATCTCTTTGCTTAAAGGTTGAGGTCTCCAGCCTGTCATATAAAAAAGATGCAGTCTGTGTTGTCTCCTGAAAAAGAAAGGACAGAGGACACTGCCACACTGTGCTTGTGCTTTATGCTCCTTGGGGCCATTAACAGAGGGCAACAAAACACGTAGAAGGAAGACAGAGGAAGAGAGCTATCAAGGGTAGAAAGAAACAGAGTGGCTGACAGGGACAATTTTAAAATGAGAAAATGGTAGTACAGCACTTTTTCTTCTTTCCATACAATAGTTGGTGACACTGTCAATTCGCCAGCTTGGCAGGGGGAGCAGCCGAAAGTTTGAAATTGCCCACCGAAATGGACCCGAGAAATACATCCTGCAGGTAAAGTTCACATCTTCCCCATAAGTGTCTGCTACTCTTTCCTGTGTTTCCATGGCTTGGCAAGTGTTTCCTGTCTCATTATTCCAGAGGCCACCCAGGGAATAAAAACCCTGTCCAGTTAATGCTCCAGGTGATCTGATATTCATAGTATCTTCCTTTCTACCATTTGCAGGCAGCTTCAAAAGAAATCAGAGATTGTTGGTTTTCAGAAATAAGTAAATTACTGATGGAACAACAAAACAGTATTAAAGGTATGGTTACTTTGCTAAATTTAGCGTGGGGATTATACTGATTTCAACTTTGTGGTGGGTGTGCACACTGGAGATATTGTTGAAGGCAGTGGCTGGCCAGGAAAAGAACTGTGGGCCCCATTTTCATGGTACCTGGAAGCCCCTGTGCTTGTTTTATGTTGTGTGTGGGGTTTTTTTGTGGTTGTGTGTGGATGTGTGCCTTTCAGCTGTGTTCTCCCCACAAACCTAATTGCCGAGATCAACTTTCTCAACACCACGTGGCAAAGCTACCCAAGATTATGCGAATGAGGATTTAAATGGCCAATACTACTTTCAGAAGCTGAGATATAATTAACATACCATAAAATGCACTCTCTTAAAGTGTGCAATTCCGTGGGTGTTAGTCTATTCACAGGGTCATGCAGCCATCCCCAGAACATTTTCATCACTCTCCCCGGCAAAAAAACCCGGTACCCATTAGCAGTCATTCCCCATCTTCTCCCTTCTCCCCTCTGCCCCTAGTAACCACTAATCTACTTTCTATCTGATGGATTTTCTTATTCTGGGCATTGTACATAAATGGGATCATATAAAAAATGACACTTTCTGTCCTGTTTCACTTGGCATAATTTTTTCAGCGGTTCATTGGTATTGTGGCATGTCTCAGTGCTTCATTCCTTCCCATGGTTGAAATACAGTGCATTGTATGGTTATGGCATTTTTGTTTATTATTCATAAGTTGATGGATATTTGGGTGATCTCCATTTTTTAGATATTATGAATAATGCTGCTAAGGGAAATTGTGTACAAGTTTTTGTGTGAACCTCTGAAAGAGTATGTATGTATATAAATCATAAATAAATACTGGGCCATAGTCAATCTATGTTAATTTTCTGAGGAACTTCCAAATTGTTTTCTAAAATACTAGCACCATTTCTTCTTTGTACATGCAGTGTATAAGTGTTCCATCTTCTCCCCCTCTCACTAACACTTGAGACTGTCTTCCTCTTTTTCTCCCTCCTCTTCTTCTTCTTACCACCCCAGTAGGTGTGAAGTGGTCGCTCATTGTGGTTTTGATTTGCATTTCCTAATGCTGGTGATATTGAGCATCTTTTCTTGTGCTTATTGGCCATTTGTATATTTCCTTTGAAGAGACATCTATACAACTTCTTTGCCCATTTTTTAATTAGGTTATTCGTTTTTTTTTTTATGGTTGTTGTAAAAACTATTTATATATTCTGGGTATTAGATTCATCAAATATATGATTTACAAATATTTTTTCCCATTCTGTGGGATGTCTTTTCATTTTCTTGGTGATATCTTTTGAAGTACAAAAGTTTTTAACTTGATGAAGTCTAATTTATCTGTTTTTTCTTTGGTTGCTTGTGTATTGGTGTCACATCTAAGAAACCATTGCTTAACCCAAGATTTACACCTATGCTCTTCTTTAAAAATTTAGTTTTAACTCCTGGATCCATTTTGAGTTAATTTTTACACAAGAGGTGAATTAGGAATCTAAGTTTATTTTTCCATATATATATATAGATACATATATATGTATGTATGTGTGTGTGTGTGTGTGTGTGTGTGTATATATATGTATATATATATACATATATATATATCTCCTGCTGTCCCTGAACCATTTGTTAAAAAGTCTGTTCTATTCTCCACTGGATGGCCTTGGCACTTGTTATGGACTCAAGTGGCATAACTATGTTTGTTTTCCCCCAAAATTCATAATTCATTCATTAGAACTTTACCCAATGGTAATACCCAATGGTATGAGAAAGTGAAGACTTTGGGAAGTAATTAGGAGTAGATGTGGTTATAAGAGTTTAGCCATCACGAATAGGATTAATGCCTTTATAAGTGCCATGAAAGAACTTGCTTCCTCTGTCTGCTCTCTGCTGTGATAAGGATATAATGAGAAGTCACCAATCTGCAGCCCAGAAGAGGATCCTTGCCAGAATTCAACCATGCTGGCATGGGATCTCAGACTTCCAAGCCTCCAGAACTGTGAGAAATAAATATCTGTTGTATATAAGCTGTCCAGTCTGTGGTAATTTGTTACAGCAGCCCAAACTAAGACAGCACCCTTGTTGAAAATCAGTTGGCCGTAGATAGAGAATTCTTGGTTGACAGTCATTTTCTTTAAGCATTTTGAATATGTCATGTCATGTACTGTTTTGTGGCTTCCATAGTTTCTGATAAGAAATCAACTATTAGTCTTACTGAAAATGTCTTGGGGCACCTGAGTGGCTAAGTCAGTTAAGTGTCCGACTTGATTTTAGCTCAGGTCATGATTTCAGGGTCATGATATCAATCCCTGCATTGGGCTCATGCTGGGCATGGAGCCTGCTTGGGATTCTCTCTCTCCCTCCGCTCTGCCCCTACCCCAGTGCATGTGTATGCTCCCTCTAAATAATACATATACAGGGGAACCTGGGTGGCTCAGTTGGTTAAGCCTCTGCCTTCAGCTCAGGTCATGATCCCAGGATCCTGGGATCAAGTCCCACATCAGGCTCCCTGCTCCATGGAGAGCCTGCTCCTCCTCCTCCTTCTGTCTGCTGCTCTTCCTACTTGTGCTATCTCTCTAT
Organism: Mustela nigripes; assembly: GCF_022355385.1. Classification (NCBI taxonomy): domain Eukaryota; kingdom Metazoa; phylum Chordata; class Mammalia; order Carnivora; family Mustelidae; genus Mustela; species Mustela nigripes. The sequence continues at coordinate 113,808,825 of NC_081558.1, forward strand.
CAAATAAATAAATAAAATCTTTTTAAAAAATACATATGTATGTAAAGATGAGAGATAATTTTTTAAAAAATATCTTACATGTGACAAGTTGCTTTTCTCTCTTCTGCTTTCAGATTCTTTATGTTTTGACAGTTTGATATGTCTAAATATAACCCTCTTTGAATTTATATTTCTTGGAGTTTGTAGATAGTTCATTTGGATATGGAGATTAGTGCTTTTTATCCAATTTAGGAAGTCTTCAACCATTGTTTCTTTAAGTATTCTTTTAGCCCCTTTGTTTCTGACTTCTGGGATTCCCATTCTGTCTATGTTGTATGCGATGGAGTCCTACAGGTCTTTATGGCTAGAAATTTCTATTTCATTCTTTTTCTTTCTCTTCCTCAAACTGGATAGTTTCAGTTGACCTATATCTAAGTTCCATGACTCTCTTCTGCCTGTTCAAGTTTGCTTTTGGGCCACTCTAGTGAATTTTTCATTTCAATTATTATACTGTTCAAGCCAGAATTTCTCTTGGCCCTTTCAAATATAATTCTATTTTCTCAATATGATAAGAGTTTGTTCTCATAATTTCCTTTAGTTCTTTTTTATGGATTCCTTTAATTCTTTGAACAGTTTTTTTATTTTTTTTGAACAGTTTTTAAATAGTTGATTTAAATTCTTGGTCAGGGAAGTCTAATTATCTTCAATTCCTCAGGGACAATTTCTCTTGATTGCTTTTTTTTTCTTTCTTTCTTTTTTCTATGTATGGGTCATGCTTTCTTGTTTCTTTACATAGCATATAATTTTTCTGTTAAAAACTGGACATTTATTTATTTTTTAAAAGATTTTATTTATTTATTTGACAGAGAGTGACACAGCAAGAGAGGGAACAAGCAGGGGGAGTGGGAGAGGGAGAAGCAGGCTTCCCACTGACCAGGAAGCCTGATGGGGTATCGATCCCAGGACCCTGGGATCATGACCTGACCTGAAGGCATCAGCGACTGAAGGCATTAACGACTGAGCCACCCAGGTGCCCCCAAATTGGACATTTAATAACAAAATGCGGCAATTTTAGAAATCCAAGTATCCTCCATTTCCAGTGGTTTTTGTTGGTATTGTTTGTTGTTTTTATTGTTTGTTTGGTAATTTCTCCAGTCTTTGCCAGCAGCTTGTGTGGATATTGGGGTGCACTTTCAACATACCCTCAACACACAGCCAAGCAGGTGACAATTCCACCTTATCCTTCACTTCCTGTTTGTTCAGAGTCCCAAGCTCTCTCCCCACTAGAGATGAGAGCATAAGGCCTTCTTAGATTTGTCCTGAAAATGCATACAGACTTGGGCATTTATACATGGCCTTCTAGATTCTCAGAAATATTTGGGAGCTTTCAAAGCCACTATGGACCTCTCATTCCCAAGTTTTTCCTTTTAAACTTTTGATTAGCCTATTTTTGCCTCAGCCTCGGGCAGCCAAGAAGTTAAAATATTGCCTCTAGCAATTGTCTACAAATGCCCCAGGAGAGAAGGCTTTTCACACTGTGCTAGCTATGAATAGGTCTAATAAAGACAGCCTTGTAAGTAGGGTGTTCCAAGGAACCCCTGAACAAGTCAGATAATGATAGTTCTCTGGGAATGAGACTTTGAACAAACTTTAACCCTGTTTTGCCCCCTCCTATGGCTGCCAGATTGCTAATTTCACCTTGACTGCAGGCTGTTGAATTCTAAAGCTAGCATCAAGAAGGAGGGGGTAGGTTGGGAACAGGGCAGCTAAAACACCACAAAGCTTACTGTTCATACCAAGATTCAGCCATTTCTCTTGAATAAGTGTTCTCCTCGTTGCTGTAAGCCTTTGCTTAATTTCTAGTGTTCTGAAAATATTGTCTCTGACTACTTTGCCAGTTTTTTTCTGTTTTCATGGAGGAGAGAATTTTTTTTTTAATTTTTAATTTTTTATAAACATATATTTTTATCCCCAGAGGTACAGGTCTGTGAATCTCCAGGTTTACACACTTCACAGCACTCACCATAGCACATACCTTCCCCAATGTCCATAACCCCATGGAGGAGGGAATTTTTGGAGGTTTTTTCCCTATGCTATTTTCACAGGTATCACTTGCTGCATAGTTTTATTAATTAAGAATCATCTTTGAGGAGGCATTGCTCTTTCACATTTGTTTTTTCAGTTGATCCTCATAGCAGTAGGGATAGTTGGTAGGAAAATCCACAAGCTGCATCAGTTGAGTTCAGATATTGCCTTCAGGGCAATATCTGCCTGAGGGCTAAGAAATGCTAGTCTCATGTGGAAAATTGATTTCCTATCATTTATACTGACAATGATTTGTGTGTTTAGTAAGGAAAATTATGTAAATATGAAAAGATAAACTTTGTCCTCAGAGGCCTATCAGGAATGCAACCCTTTCGCATTCTTTCTGTGTCTTCCCTGACTATTAGTTGGACAGGAAGATAGAAGGGTGGGTATGCATGATGAGATGAGGAAAAAGATAAGCTAAGAACTGTGACTGGAAAACCACCACATCAGTTTTCTGTCACAACAACTGAGTGATGTAAGTTCATTATTGGCCTTTGCCAAGAAATAGTAACTACACTGTATAGTTTATTTTAATTTGTATAAAAGTAAGATGGGGAAACACGATGATTTACTCTTAATACTGTGCTAAATACACATTAAGGTAATTGAGCATGAATGCTCTGGAGGCATAAGACAGGAAGATGTAACAGCCCCAGCAGAAAAAGTTACTTCTTTTCCCCCCGAAGCAACATTCTAGTCACAAGATTGTTCTAGAAATCTTTACCATAGTTTTGCAAAAGATGTTTTAGGGATAGCCTGCATTAGAATTACTTGCAGGGCTTGTTACAAATGTAGATAATCTGGGTCCTACCCTAAAACTGTGGAATTAGGTTAACTAGGGTTAATGCCTTGAGATATGCATTTTATCTTAAAAAAGTTTCTGGGCAGAGGCCTTAAACTATTTTTTAGAAGATTTTATTTATTTGTTTGAAAGACAGAGAGAGAGCAGGAGGAGGAGCAGGAGGAAAGGGACAAGCAGACTCTGCACTGGGCATGGAGTCCAATGCAGAGCTCAATTCCAGGACCCTGAGATCATGACCTAAGCCGAAACCAAGATTCGGATGCTTAACCAATTAAGCCACCCAGGTGCCCCAAACTATTATTTTTAAAACAACTGTATCGAGGTATAATTAACATAGCAAAGTGCACATATTTAAATATGCAACTTAAATGTACACGTACATGACACATGTACACAGCTGTGAAAGCATCACCACAATCAAGACTATGAACACATCTATCACCCCCAAAAGTTTCCAAATGCCCCTTTGTATTACCTTTCTCCTGCCCTTCCCTTATTCTCCATTGCTTCCCCAGGTGGTCAGTGATCTTCTTTCTGTTACTATAGATTAGTTTGATTTTTTTTATCATTCCATACAGAGAATCACACAGCATGTACTTTGGTCTGGTTTCTCTCGCTCAGCATAATTATTTGGAGATTCATTCCTGTTGGTGTGTGTAACAGTAGCACATCCCTTTTAAGTGAAGTGTGGTATTCCATTGTTTGGATATAACCCAATTTCTTTGTTCATTTACCTGTTAATGAATATTTCCACTTTCTTGGGCTATTTTGAATAATGCTGCTATTAATGTTCAAGTATGGGTTGTTCTTGTGTACACGCATTTTTGTTTCTCTTGGGTAAACACCTAAGAGTGTAATGGTTAGGCCATATGGCAGGTACATATTTAACTTTTTAAGAAGTTACTATTTTCCAAATTATTATTTATTCCCAGAGTAGCGTGTGAGAGTTTCCCTGGCTCTACATTCCTCACCAAAACTTGCTGTTGTCAGTCTTTTTACTTTAAGCCAGCCTTATAATAGGTGTTGAACAGTATGTTATTGAGATTTTAGTTTGCTTTTTCCTAGTGACTAATGTTTAAGTATCTTTTCATGTGCTTTGCTATCCATATATCTTTTTTCAATGAAGTGTCCATTCAAATCTTTTGCTCATTGTTTTCTCATTCTTAAGTGTTGAGAGGTTTATTTTTATATACCATAGATATAAATCCTTTATTAGATTATGTTTTGCAAATATTTTCTTTTGGTGTGTGGCTTATCTTTTCATAGTCTTAAGAGTATCTATTGGAGGTGCTTGGCTGGCTCAGTTTTAGGGTCTTTCAGGATTGGTGAGTTCAAACCCCATGTTGGACATGGAGATTACTTAATTTTTTTAAGAGTATCTTTTGAAGAACAGAAGATTTTAATTTTGATGAAATCCAAGTTTTAAAAAATTTATCATATTTATCATATTTTTGGTTTGTGCCTAAGAAATCTTTTGGTAAATAGTGTGAAATGTGGATCAAAGTTCAGTTTTTTGTTTATTGGTGTCCAGTTATTCCATTACCATTTCTCCAGCTGACTATTTATATAAGTGAATCCATTTCTGGATGCTCTATTTCATCCCATTGATCTATTTGTCTATCCTGACATCTTTACTTTACTATCTTGATTACTGTAGATTTATAATAAGCCTTAAAATCCAATCCTTTAACTTTGCTCTACCTTTTAAAAAATTATTTAAATTCCACTTATTATCATAGAGTGTAATATTAGTTTCAGGTGTTACAATCTAGTGACTCAATACTTACATGCAACAGCTGGTGGCCATTACAAGGGCCTTCCTTAATCCTCATCACCTATTTAACCCATTTTCCCCTACTTTCCCTCTGGCAACCATCACTTCATTCTCTGTAGTTAAAAGTCTGTTTCTTGCTTTGCCCTCCTTCTTCCTTTGCTCATTGTTTTGTTTCTTAAATCCCACATATGAGTGAAATTCCATATATGAGTGAAATTGCATGACAAGTTATATTTGTCTTTCTCTAATTAACTTATTTCCCTTATTTCCCTCCAGCTCCATTTATGTCCTTGCAAATGGCAAGATCTTGTTCTTTTTTATGGATGAGAAATATTCCATCGTGTGTGTGTGTGTGTGTGTGTGTGTACACATACTACCTCCTCTTTATCCATTCATCAGTTGATGGACATTTGTGCTCTATATAGTTTGCCTATTGTTGATAATGCTGCTATAAATATCGGGGTGCATGTACCCCTTTCAATCTATATTTTTGTGTCCTTTGGGTAAATAGCTAGTAGTGCAATTTGTGAGTTGTAGGGTAGTTCTATATTTAATTTTTTGAGGAAACTCCATACTGTTTTCCAGAATGACTGCACCAGTTTGCATTCCCACCAACAGTGCACGAGGGTTTCCCTTTCTCCACGTCCTCACCAACACCTGCTGTTTCTTGCGTTGTTGATTTTAGCTGTTCTGACAGCTCTGAGATATCTCACTGTAGTTTTGATTTGCATTGCTCTGATAATGTGTGATGTTGAGCATCGTTTCATGTGCTTGTTGGAGATCTGTATGTCTTCTTTGGAAAAAATGTCTATTCATATCTTCTGCCCACTTTTTAATTGGATTGTTTTGGGTGTTCAGTTTTATAAGTTCTTTATGTATTTTAGATACTAAGCCTTTATCAGATATGTCATTTACAAATATCTTCTCCCATTTCTTAAATTGCCTCTTAGTTTTGTTGGTTGTTTCCTTTACTGTGCACAAGCTTTTTATTTTGATGTTGCAATAGTTTATTTTTGCTTTTGTTTCCCTTGCCTCAGGGAACAGATGTAGAAAGAAGTTGTTGTAGCTGATGTCAAAGAAGTAACTGCCTGTGCTCTCTTCTAGGATTTTTATGGTTCCAGGTCTCACATTTAAGTCCTTAATCCATTTTGAGTTTATTTTTGTGTATAATGTAAGTGTTCAAGATTCATTCTTTTGCATGCTGCTGTCCATTTCCAGTTTTTCCAACACCATTTGTTGAAGAGACAGTCTTTCTCATTGGATATTCTTACCTGGTTTGTCAAAGATTAAATGACAGTATATTTATGTATTCATTTCTGGGCTTCTATTTTGTTCTATTGATCTATGTGTCTAGTTTTATGCCAGGAACTTCTGTTTTGATTACTACAGCTTTGGTTTTGGTGCAATTATAAATAATAATGATTCCTTAATTTCTCTTTCTGCTGCTTCATTATTGGTGTATAGAAATGCCATGCAGCAACTTCTTGCTAGACATGTCTCCAAAGGCAAAGTAAACAAAAACAAAAATAAACTGTTGGGTCTTCATCAAGATAAAAAGCTTCTGCATAGCAAAGGAAACAGTCAGAAGGCAACCTATAGAATAGGAAAAGATATTTGCAAATGTATTATCAGATAAAGGGCCAGTAGTGTGAAGAAATATGATGAACTTATCAAACTCAACACCCAAAAAGCAAATAATCCAGTCAAGAAATAGGCAGGAGACATGAACAGACATTTCTCCAAAGGAGACATATGGCTGACAGTGAAAAAATGCTCCACGTCACTTCTCATCAGCAAAATACAAACCAAAAAACCACAATGAGATATCACCTTACACCAGTCAGAATGGCTAAAATTAAGAAGACAGGAAACATCAAATCTTGGTGAGGATGTGGAGAAAGGGGGACCCTCCTACATTGTTGGTGGGAATGCAAGCTGGTACAGCCACTCTGGAAAACACTATGGATGTTTCTTCAAGAAGTTAAAAATAGAGCAACCTTCCAATCTAGCAATTGCATTACTAGGTATTTACCCCAAAGATACAGGTGTGTTGAAGTGAAGGGCACCTGCACCCCAGTATTTATGTCCACAATAACCAAACTGTGGAAGGAGTCGAGATGTCCTTCAACAGATGAATGGATAAAGAAGATGTGGTGTATATATACAATAGAATATTACTCAGCTATCAGAAAGGATGAATATTTACCATTTGCACTGATGTGGATGGAATTGGAGGGTATTATGTTAAATAAGTCAGTTGGAGAAAGACGATTATCATATGGCTTCACTCATATGTAGAATGTAAGAAACAGTACAGAGGACCATAAGTGAAGGGAGGGAAAACTGAATGGAAAGGAATCAGAGAGGGAGACAAATGGTAAGCAACTCTTAATTATGAGAAACAAACTGAGGGTTGATGAAAGGGAGGTGGGTTGGGGGAAGGGGTTACTAGGTGATGGGCATTAAGGAGGGCACATGTTGTGATGAGCGCTGGGTGTTATATGCAACTGATGAAATGTTGAACACTACATTTGAAACTAATAATGTACTATGTGTTGTGTTTAAATTGAATATAAAGTTTTAAAAAAGAGAAAAGAAGGGGAAAAAAGAAACACAACAGATTTCCATAGTTTAATTTTGTATTCTGTGACTTTACCAAATTCATTTTAGTTTCTAGCATTTTTTTCTGGAGTCTCTGGTTTTCTATATATAATATCATATCATCTGTAAACAGTAAAAGTTTGACTTCTTCCCTGGCTATCCTATTTGGATGCCTTTTATTTCTTTTTGTTGTCTGCTTGCTGTGGCTAGGTCTTCCAGTATTAGTTTGAATAAAAGTGGTGAGAGTAGACATCCTTGTCTTGCTCCTGACTGTAGAAGTAAAGCTCTCAGGTTTTCCTCATTTAGGATGATACTAACTCCGTATATGGCCTTCATTATGTTGAGGTATGTTCCCTCTATCCCTGCTTTGTTGAGGGTTTTTGTCATGAATGGATGTGTACTTTGTCAAATGCTTTTTCTGTATTTAGTAGAATGATCATATGGTTCTTATCCTTTTTTTTTTTTATTAAGGTGATGTATCATGTTGATTGATGTGGGAATAATGAAACGAGGAATCCTGCAATCCAGAAATAAATTCCACTTTATCATGGTGAATGATTCTTTTAATGTATTGTTAGATTTGGTTTGCTAATATTTTGTTGAGGATTTTTGTATCTATGTTCATCAGAGATAATTGGTCTGTAGTTCTCTTTTATGTGTGTGTGTAGTGTCTTTATCTGGTTTTGGTGTCAGGGTAAAGCTGGCCTCAAAGGATGAATTGGGAAGCTTTCCTTCCTCTTTTATTTTTTTTGGAATAGTTTGAGAAGAATCTGTATTAACTCTTCTTTAAATGTTTGGAGAATTCTACAGATAGCTGTGAACCTATCTGGTCCTGGACTTTTCTTTGTTAGGATTTCTTTTATTACTGATTCAATTTCTTTGATGGTTATTGGTCTGTTCAAGTTTTCTGTTTCTTCTTGTTTCAGTTTTGGTAATTTATATGTTTCTAGAAATTTATCCATTTCTTGTAGGTAGTCCAGTTTGTTGGCATATAGTTTTCCATAATATTCTCTTATAATTGTTTGTATTCTGTATTTGTATTGGTTATTATTTTTCCTCTTTCATTTGTTATTTTATTTATTTGGGTCCTTTCTCTTTTTAATAACTCTGGCTAGAGGTTTATCAATTTTATTAATTTTTCAAAGAACCAGCTCCTGGTTTCATTGATTTGTTCATTTATTTTAGTTTCTATACCATTTATTTCTGCTCTAATATTTATTATTTCCTTCCTTCTGCTGGCTGTATCCTCCATTTATTGTTCTTTTTATAACTCCTGTAGATATAAGTTTAGGTTGTTTACTTGAGATTTTTATTGCTTCTTGAGGTAGGCCAGTATTGTTATGTACTTCCCTCTTGGACTGGTTTTGCTGTATCCCAAAGATGTTGAACTGTTGTGTTTTCATTTTCATTTGTCTCCATGCATTTTTTAATTTTTTCTTTGATTTCCTGGTAGACTTGTTCATTGGTTAGTAGTATGTTGTTTAACCTGTGTGTGTTTGTGGTCTTTCCAGATTTTTTTCTTGTGGTTGACTTCTGGGTTCACAGCATTGTGGTCAGAAAAGTTGTATGGTATGACTTCAATCTTTTTGTATTTGTTGAGGCCTGTTTGTGACCTAATATGTGATATATTCTGGAGAATGATGTTCTATGTGCACTTGGAAAGAATGTATAGTCTGCTGTTTTAGGATGAAATATATCTGTTAAGTCCACTGGTCTGGTGTGTCAGAACAAACCCATTGTTTACTTCTCAACAAAGCTATTGTTTACTTCTCAATTTTCTGGTTAAATGATCTGTCCATTGATGTAAGTGGAGTGTTAATAGCTCCTATTATTGTTGTATTATTATTATTGATTATTTCCTTTATGTTGTAAATTGTTTTATATATTTGGGTGCTCCAATGTTGGGTGCACAAATATTTGTAATTGTTTTATCTTCTTGTAGGATTGTTCTCATTACTATTAGGCAGTGTCCTGCTTTGTCTCTTGTTATAGCCTTTGTTTTAAAGTCCAGTGTGTCAAGGGTACCCAGGTGTCTCAGTCAGTTAAGCATCTGACTCTTGATCTCAGCTCAGATCTTGATCTCAGGGTTGTGAGTTCAAGTCCTGCACTGGGTTCCACACTGGCATGGAGCCTACTTAAAAAACAAACTACAGTTTGTCCAATATAAATATTGCTACTCCTGATTTCTTTTGACATCCATTTGCGTGATATGTGTTTTCCAACCCCTCACCTTCAATCTGCATGTGTCTTTAGGTCTAAAATGAGGCTCTTGTAGGCAACGTAACATGGGTCTTTTTTTTTTTTTTAAATCCATTCTGATACCCTGTGTCTTTTGATTGGAGCATTTAGTCCATTTACATTCACAGTAAGTATTGATATGCATTTGTTGCCATTGGATTACTTGTTCTGTGGTTGTTTCTGGAGATTTTCTCTGATCCTTGAATACTTTTCTCTCTTTCATGTTTTGCTGATTTTCTTTAGTGATATATTTGGACTTATTTCTCTTTATTCTTTGCATGTTTATTAGTATTTTTTGATATATGGTGACCATTAGGTTTGTATATATCCTTTTCTGAAAATAGCAGTCTATAATAAGTTGATGGTTGTTCAAATTTGAACTCATTCTTTTCTCCTCTTCTCCCCATATTTTAAGCATAGTTATTATCTTTTTTCCTTTTTTGTGAGTTCCTTGACTGGTCTTTACAGAAAAATTCATTTTTTACTGATTTTGTGTTTCCTGGCATTCTATTGTCATTTTTATTCTCTCCTTTCCACTCAAAGAGTCCCCTTTAATATTTCTTTCAGGACTGGTTTAGTGGTCACAATTCCTTTAGTTTTTGTTTGTCTGGGAAACTCTTTATCTCTCCTTCTATTATGAATGATAGTCTTGCTGGATAGAATATTCTTGGTTGCAGATTTTTCCCATTTAGTACTTTGAATATATCATGCTACTCCCTCCTGGCTTGCCAAGTTTCTGTTGAAAAATCTCCAGCTTAGCCTTATGGGTTTTTTCTTATAAATTAATGAATTCATTTGCTGCTTTTATGATTTTTCCTTTATCACTATATTTTGCAAATTTAATTACCATATGTCTTGATGTTGGACTGCTTTTGTTGATTTTAATGGGAGTTCTCTGTGTCTCCTCACTCTGGATGTCTCTTTCTTTCCCCAGATTAGGTTAGTTTTCAGCTATTATTTCTTCAAATAAATTTTCTGTCCCCTTTCTTCTCCTGGGACTCCTATAATATGAATGTTATTACATTTTATGGAGTCACTAAGTTCCCTAAGTCTATTCTCAGTTTGCATATTTTTCCTTCTCATTTGTTCATCTTCCGTCCTTTCCATTATTTTGTCTTCTAGGTTATTAGTTCATTTCTCTGCTTCTTTCAGCCTGCTTTCATTGCATCAACCAGGTTTCTAATCTCATTTATTGCACTCTTCATTTCTGATTGATTCTTTTGTAGCTCTTTTACCTCTGTGGTAAGGATTTCACTGATGCATTCTGTTCTTTTCTCAAGCCTAGTGAGTATCCTAATGATCGTTTCTTTAAATTTTCTATCAGGCATGTTACTTATATCTGTTTTGCTTAGATCTCTGGCCATGGAGTTATCTTGTTCTTTCATTTGGGATAAATTCTTCCATCTTGGCATTTTTGTCTGGATTTCTGTCTTCTTCTCTATGTTAGAAAAACCAGTTATATCTTCTGCTCCTGAAAATAATGGCCCTGTAAAGAAGAGGTCATGTACTGCCCTGGGCCTGGTGCTCCAGGTGGTATCTTCAGTGTGTGCTGCATGCACTCTGCCATTGTGTTCTGGTTACTCTATCCTTTAGGCCAGTCATCTGCAGAGGTTCTCTTTGCCTGCTGTGAGTAGTGTTTGGTCCCTGACCTGAATGTGTCAGGTGTTAACTAAGTGTGCTCTGGTCTGCTTGTGAAATGAGACCTGTCACCACCTCCTTCAGAACTGAGGTCCTGCAAAACTCTCTGAGTGGGAGATGTGGTGTGGGCAAGAGTTTGTACTCGTCTTCTGGGAGAGGAGGCACCAAGCTAGGACTGAGGCACGTGTGCCTGAGAAGAGTAGATCCCCTGGAGTGCAAGGGTTGGGGCTTGGTGTAAGCTAGTTAGGCAGCAAGTGTTGGAATTACTTCCTGCAGGTGGTTCTATGTTTATGCTGAGGGGCAGGGGAGGGCAATGATACAAGTTATCTCCTTTGTCCCCAGAGAGGCATCTCCACAAATACTGCCTCTCGGGGACACACTCTAAGAAGAGCAAATAATCTCTCCACTGCATGCCTCAGGCACTGTTCAGATGACTGTTGCCACACTATATGGTCTGGGGTTGTTTGCCTGCCTTCTCTCCAGGAGCAGCACAGTGCTGTCCTAGCCCTATCCCAGCCAAGACCACTGACCTTTACAATTCCAGGCTTTCAGCCCTGCTGGTTGCAAGAACTCATGAAAATTCAGCCCCTCTCATTTTCTAGGCCAGTGTCTATGGGGAAACATTCTGCTTGTGCATTCCTCTGTGTGCGCCTCTCTCTCTCACTCTCTCTGTGATCATGATTTCCTTCCCTTTGCAGCAGCTGTGATCTGTTTCTCCCCTAAACCACATCTCTGCACTTGCTACCTTCTTTCATGTGGCTTTTTCTCTCCTTTCAGTTGTAGTTTGTTCTGTCAGTCTTTAGGTCAATTTCTGGTGTATTTAGGATGATTTCACAGTTATCTAGTTGTATTTGTGGGATGAGGTGAGCCTAGGGTCCTCCTACTCCACTTCCATCTTCTGTTTTTCCTTTCTAAAGTTGTTTTGGCTATTCTACATCCTTTATCTTTCTGTATGAATTTTAGAATCAGCTTTTCAATTTCTACAAAAAAGCTTGCTGAGATGTTGCTTGGTACTGTGTAAAATCTATAGATCAACTTGGTAAGAAAAGACATCTTAACAAAATTGTGTTTAATTGACAATTTAGATTTTAACTGAATCATGTTGCCCTGCTCTAACCCACACAAAAATGATATGTGTTTGTTATGAGGACATAGCAGTTACTTAGTTAACAATTCAGGAATACATTCTCAAGCTCTTCTCAAGTCCTAGCACTGTGCTCCCTATGTTGTGACAGGAATGTAAAATCTAGATAAGAAGCAGAACCCCACATGGAATATTCCCCAGAACAGATTCCATGATAGGCCAAAAACAAGTCTCAATAAATTTAAGAAGATTTAAATCATATCAAACATCTTTTCCAACCACAACAATGTGAAATTAAAAATCAAGGAGTTATCTGGGTGGCTTAGTCAGTTAAGCATTTATCTTTTGATCTCAGCTCAGGTTATGATCTCAGGGTTGTAAGATTGAGCCCTCCCTCTGCCCCCCACCAAAAAAGCGAGTTACAGGAGGGGCACCTGTCTAATAGTCAGTAGAGCATGCAACTCTTGATTGTAGGATTGTAAGTTAAAGCCCCATGTGGGGTGTAGAGATTACTTAAGAAAGACAAAAATTGGGTGCCTGGGTGGCTCAATTGGCTAAGTGTCCAACACTTGGTTTTGGCTCAGGTCATGATCTCAGAGTCATGAGATCAAGCCCCACATTGGGCTCCATCATGGGTGTGGAACCTGCTGAGACTCTCATTCTGGCCCTCCCCCAACTCCCTGCTCATGCCTAATGTGTATGAACTCTCCCTCTCTCAAAAAAATAAGAAAGAAAGAGTAGAAAGAAAGAGGTAATATAGATCAGAGTGGAAATAAATGGAATAGAGACTAAAAAAAAAAAAAGGATCAATGAAACTAAGAGTTGGCTCTTTGAAAAGCTAAACAAAAACTGATAAACACTTAACTGAGCTCATCAGGAGAAAAAGAAAGAGAACTCCAATAAAATCGGAAATGAAAGAGCAGTTACAACTGACATGAGAAAAATACAAAGGATCGTAAGAGATTACTATGAAAAATTATATGCCAACAATTTGGACAACCTAGAAGAAATGGATAAATTCCTAGAAACATACCATTTTCCAAGACTGAATCAGGAAGAAATAGAAAATATGAACAGACTAGTTACTAGTAACAAAATTGAATCTATTAAAAAAAAAAACAAAAAACAAAAAACTCCTAACAAACAAAAGTCCAGGACTAGACAGCTTCACAAGTGAATTCTACAAAACATTTAAAAAAGAGTTAATACCTATTCTTCTCAAACTATTCCAAAAAATGGAAGAGGAAGGAATGCTTCCAAATTCATGCTATGAGGCCAGCATTATCCTGATCCCAAAATCAAAGATACTATAAAAAAAAAAAAGAGAGAGAGAGAATTATAAATCAATATCCCTGATGAACACAGCTGAAAAGTCCTCAACAAAATATTAGCAAACTGAATTCAAAAATATGTCTTTCACCACAATCAAGTGGGATTTATTCCAGGGATACAAAATTGGATTTGTGCAAATCAATCAATGTGATACATCATGTTAACAAAATGAAGGATAAACATCATAGAGTCATCTCAATAGATGCAGAAAAAAAAATTGACAATATTCAACATCCATTTATGATAAAAATCTCTCAACAAAGTAGATTTAGAGGAAACATACTTCAACATAATAATATCCATATAGGAAAAACCCCCAGTTAACCTTATACTCAACAGTGAAAAACTGAGAGCTTTTCCTCTAAGATCAGGAAAAAACCAAGGCTATCAATTCTCTCCACTTTTTTTTTTAATTTTTAATTTTTTATAAACATATATTTTTATCCCCAGGGGTACAGGTCTCTCACCACTTTTAATCAACTTAATACTGGAGGTCTTAGCCATCGGGCAAAAAAAAAGAAATAAAAGGCATTCAGATTGGCAGGCAAGAAGTAAAATTTTCACTATTTCCAGATAACATGATATTATATGTAAGAATCTCCAAAGACTCCACCCCAAAAAGAACTATTAGAATTAATAAATGAGTTCCGTAAAGTTGCAGGATACATCAACATACAGAAATCTGTTGTGTTTCTATACACTACTAAAGAAATAGCAGAAAGAGAAATTAAGAAAACAATCCCATTTACAATTGAATCAAAAAGAGTACAGTATCTAGGAATAAATTTAACCAGAGATGAAAGACCCGTACTTTACTGTAAGACATTGATGAAAGAAATCAGAGATGACACAAATAAATGGAAAAATATATGAAGCTCATGTTTTTGAAGAAAAATATTGTTTAAATATCCACCCAAAACAATCTATAGATTTAATGTAATTCCTATCAAAATACCAATAGTATTTTTCACAGAACTATAACAAATAATTATAAAATTTGTTTAGAACCACAAAAGACCCCCTAATTGTGAAAACTATATTGGGAAAGAAGAACAAAGTTGGAGCTATCACAATCCCAGATTTCAAGATTTACTACAAACCTATAGTAATCAAAATAATACAGTACTGGCACCAAATAGACACAAAGATCAGTGGAACACAATTGACAGTCCAGAAATAAACCCATGCTAATATGGGTAAATAATCTGTAACAAAGGAGGCAAGATTACATAATGGGGGAAAAAAACAGTATCTTCCATAAATGTTGTTGGGAAAACTGGACAGCTATATACAAAAGAATGAAACTGGACCACTTTCTTATACTGTACACAATAATAAATTCAAAATGGATTAAAGACCTAAGTGTACGGCTCAAAGCCACACAATTCCTAAAAGGAAACATAGGCAGTAATCTCTTGGAAATCAGCCTTAGCAATGTTTTCCTGGGTAAGTTTCCACAGGCAGAGGAATCAAGAGCAAAAATATAAACGATTGGGACTACATCAAACTAAAAAGCTTTTACACAGCAAAGGAAGCCACCAGCAAACAAAAATGTCAGCCTACTGAATGGAGAAAACACTTGTAAATGATATATTCGATTAGGCATATATATCCAAAATATATAAAGAACTCATACAACTCAATGTAAAAAAAAAAAAAAAACACCTCAATCTGATTAAAAAATGAAGAGAGGATTTGAATAGACAGTTTCCCAAAAAAGACACGCAGATGGCCAACAGACACATTAAAAGATGCTCAACATCACTGATTATCAGGGAAATGCAAGTCAGTACCACAATGAGATACCACCTCACACCAGTCAGAATGGCTAGTACCAAAAAGACCAGAGATAACAAATGTTGCTGAGAAAGTGGACAAAAGGGAATCCTTGGGTACAGTGGGGATGTTAATTGGTACAGCCATTATGGAAAACGGCACAGAGTTTCCTCAAAAAACTAAGCATAAAAGTGCCATACTATCCAATAATTCTACTTCTGGGTATTTACCCAAAGAAAATGAAAACACTATATTTAATGTAGCATTATTTACAATAGCCAAGTTATGAAAGCAACCCAAGTGTCCATAGATAGATGAGTGAATAAAGAAGATGTGATATAGGTACACAGTGGAATATGACTCAGCCCTAAAAAAGAATGAAGTCTGGCCATTTGCAACAGCATGGGATGGTCCTAGAGGGTCTTATGCTGAGTGAAATAAGTCAAAGGAAGACAAATATTATATTATTTCACTTACATATGGACTAAAAAACCAACCACTCAATAATAACAAAAAAGAAATAACTGATTATATTCATTATATTTAGATCTATAGAGAACCAGGGTTCTATGGGTTCTATAGGTTGCCAGGGTGGGGGTGGTGGGGAATGGGGAAAATAGGTGGAAAATATTTTCCAGTTAGAAAATAAATAAGTCACTGGAATGAAAAGTACAAAAAAATAAGCAGAACCAGACCTTAGCATGTAAAAAAAAAAAAAAAAAAGTCCTACTGAACCCAAAGACAGGCCCAGAGACATTGTCTAGCACCTTCCTCTTACAGACTGCCAAACAGGGGGTCAATTTCATACAACTTTTCAGCAGCTGACCAGAGCAGGGCCTTGGGCTGATCCCTGAGAGGAGAAGAGACTTTCCAGACAGAACACAGACTCAGAAGCATCAGGCAGTGGGGGAGGGAGGTTTCAGGATTGGGACTACCAGGACCTTATGTCTGTCTAGCATTTTTCAGAGCTCTGACACATATCCAGTTATCGTCCCAGTCCTTTCCTGTACCACCTTTAACCCTTGGGATTGCTGAACATAGTACCTTCATACATTCTGGACAAGGCACCCACACTCTCATAGAGTACTCTATCACCGCATCCAACAGGCTATATTATAATTTTATGATGTGTTTAAGTTTTTCTCCCCACTAGACCATGAATTCATCTAGACCATGAAGGTTGTTTTAGTAGTTTTAGCTTCCCTTGGGCCTCATAATATACAAGGGCCTGGCACTCATAGGCGCTCAGTAAATGTTTAGTGAATAAACAAATAAAAGAACTCATTGAATAATCATGTCAGGCCGGCAAACTCCTCTGCAAGCAGAGTCAGGGGTGATGAGGTTTAGCTCAGGACACATCTCATTCACCTCAGACCTCCAGCGCCTCGCAAGTGTTTATTTGTTGAGCTAGTCTAACCCAAAAGAGTTACTATTAATAGTTGGCATTTCAGGACAGAGGAGAGGGAAGGAGGGAGCTATAGTGAGCCAATGAGGCAGCTTATGAGAGGATGAAAGGGGATTCCTCCTCCTCACCTCTCCCACTTTAAGACTTATAGCTAGGGGCGCCTGGCTGGCTCAGCTGGTAAAACAAGGATCTCTTAACCTCAGGGTTGTGAGTTGAAGCCCCACACTGGGTGTACAGATTACTTAAAAATAAAACCTTAAGGGGAAAAAAAAAAAAGACTTGCAGCCAGTTAGATGTTAACTGTATAATCCGGCAAGTGGTGTTCGTTGAACAGTCCCTTGTTGGATGTCATGCACAGAGCTAGGCCAAGACTTAGACTAAAGTGGAGGAGGAGGATAAGCAGGTCCTTGAGACTTTAGGAGACCCTACGTGAGCAGCACCACTCCAGCTGGTACAGGGAGGAATGTATGTGCCATTCTTTCCTGTTGTTCAATGTTCATGTATATTTCTTGAAAGCAAAGACACTGGAGTGGAATTTGTACACTGCATTGAAAATATGGAAAGAGCTAGCAGCAGTAAGGAAGACCCAGTCCCCAGCATACATGGGGTTAAAGGTAGGATCCAGTGGGAGAATGGGGCATAATGGGTGATAGAAGCTGAAAAAGACATGTCTGAGTCTCAGCCTTTCCTTAAGTATGTGAGCAAGAAGAAAGATATCATTTAGGTTTTTTTGCTATTCATCTGTGTAGATCTAATTAAGCTCAGATGAAAATGAAGGGTAAATGTTTCACATTGAAAGTGACTACCTCTTTGGAAAAGCTGTCCTCTTAAGGAAAGTAAGGATAAGAGCATTGCCAGAATGTCTCTGCTTGGGAATAAAGACACCGGCTTATGGCAACTTTATTTCTTGCTCTGTCCAAGATTTATGGATTTCACCTCTTCTCCAAGCTTTCCATGGAAAGGTTAGGAGCATTTGACCCAGGTGGTTCCCCATGAGACTTCAGCCCTGACCTCTCTGTGGATCAGTTTTCTGGTTGCCAAAATTTGGTATGGGATCACAAAGAAAAACAAGTGTAGAAGCTTTTTATACTTTAGATCTTAATGACAGAATAGATCATGGTTTATGGGGTTCTGAATGTGCTGCTTTTGTCATCATCTTATCTTTCTCTGGCTGTGTAGATAACCTTTTCCAAAAGACCTACTTTATGCTTTTACCACCGCCCATAATCAAAGTCTCGGGAATTTAGTATTTGACATTTTGGTTTTGGACGATTATGTGATTAATTTGATGGGACATGAGGTATGTATTCAGGCCTACAATTCATTTAGTAAAGCCCTCTGGAAGGAATTTTAGTTAACACATTTACTGAGTGTCTACAAAGTACACAAGTCATTGAAGAAACACACAGATCCCACATCCCCACTCAGGGGCAAAGCTAACTAATGCTATGTTTCTTGGTCAGACTTCTAGATCCTTGGATGTTAATGAGCATGAAATCACAAATTAACAGGAAAATGGTCACGTAATAAGTAATTGGATATGCAGTCTTGGTCAACAAATATGAATGGCAATGCTATTTAATAAAGCAGTGATTGTCAGGGAACTGGGGTAGCTTAGTCTGTTCAGTGTCTATCTCGGCTCAGGTCATGATGTCAGTGTTATGAGATTTAGCCCCGCATTGTGCTCCATGCTGGGTGTGAAGTCTGCTTGGGATTCTCTTTCTCTCTCTGCCTCTCCCCTCCCCCAAATAAATAAATAAAAATAATGCAGTGATTTCCATTTAGGGTATATATATGTGATCTAAAGTTTTGTATTTGGGAAATACAGACCAGGAAAAATAAAGTCTGAGAAAAATCTTGGCTGGTGAGGGTTCATAGAATATAATATAGTCCCTAAATTTGCTTTGCATGATAAGGTCTATCCTTCTATGGGATATAGCAGAATCTCTGCGAGGTGTGAAATTTGTTTTGTTTTGTTTTCCATGGGTATCTTGTAATGCCTTGTTAAAAAAAAAAAAAAACTTTTTTAAGAAAAGAGAAAATCAGATTTTCATCTTCTAAATAATTGGCTTTATCCCCCAATACTGTCTCTAATCAAGTCACATCCTGACTTCCTTTTCTATTTTGAAAAGCTCAAAATGAAGGAAGACCCCTGATACCAGACTCTCCGTTCAGCTGGGGCCCTACAGATAAGTAAAATGTATATTGATAATTCCATTCCAGGTTATTTATTTAACAGGCAACTCTTCAGATTTTCAAGGACTATATTTCAAGGACTGTAGACTAGTAGAAGATTGAACCTATCAACCTTATCTACAGTATATTTTAACTCCTTTTTTCATGTGCCAAGAATCTCTTAAAGAGATTTTTAAAAGACCCCTTGTTTGAAGACCAATATTGGCATACACTGGTCAACACAGTGGCATAATCTGCAAATTTAGAGATGTGAGCCGTTTGAGGGAGGTGTAACTCCTTCACCTAAAGCATAAGGATGTGGTTTGTCCAGGTGCCTTTCTTCTTTTCCTTCTGTACCCTGCTAATTTGAAGTGACCAGACTCAAAGGTGCGAGATGAGCAGAAGAATGGTTAACATTTAGTTAAGTGTGTCTTAGTGTAGGCTTGGCTGAGGACAGTTTACATTTATGTGTGGCTATGTGTGATCACGCTAGGAGGGCAGGCTGATTTCAGAAGTCAGGAAGATGCAAGGGAATAACCAAAAAAAACCAAAGTTCATGTGAACTTTGATGACTTTTTCACGAATTAGTTTCACAAAAACCAGTCAGCTCTTCAGAACATTGGCGGAAACCTCAAAACAAAGCAAAAAAGACCCCAAAACAAGAAGCAGAACTCAAGAGTTACAGTGTGAAAAGTAGTCTAGAGTACACTGAGAACACCAAATGCTGGTGATGATAGGAAGCCATAGGAACTCTCATTCACAGCTGCTGGTGGCCATACAAAATGGTACAGTTTGACAGTTTCTGACAAAAACTAAAAATGGTTTTACCATACAGACCAGCAATCATATTCCTTGGTATTTAACCAAATGAATTGCAAACTACCATATATCCATACAATGGAATATTATGCAGAAATAAAAAGAAATGAGCCATCAAACCACCAAAAGACATGAAGAAGCAGAAGTGGCAAATTGTTAAGCAAAAGAATCCCTTCTGAAAATACATACTGCATGATTCCAACTGTTTGACACTCTGGAGGAGACAAAACTATAGAGATAGTACAATGATCTGTGGTTACCAGGGATATAGAGGAGAGGACATGAGCGGGCTGCACACGAGAGATCTTTAGGGCAGTGAAACTTCTGTATGAAATCATAATGGTGGTGCCTGACATTGTGCATTTGTCAGAACGCGTAGAACTGTCCAACTCAAAGAGTAAACCCTAATGTAAACTGTGGGGTTTTAGTTAATAATAATGCATTGGTGCTGGTTCACGAATTGTAATGAACGTATTACACGAATGCAAGATGTTAATAATAGGAGATACTGTGTAGGGAGCCAGTGGAGAGGGGTGATTGGGAATACTCTGCCTTTTCTGCTCAATTTTTCTGTAAACCTCAAACTGCTCTAAAATTAAAATCTATTCATTTTTTAATAAAAAAAATGTCCACACACTGTAGTGTCATAGGGCCTGAACACACTACTGCCCAGTTGCTGTGAGGTTAACTGCTAGCAGCTCTCAGTTGTGCCCTTCGGAGGATTGCCGGCTAGAGCTGACCAGAGCTGTCCAGCCAGAAAAATGCCTGAGAAGTTATGGCCTCCTTCAAGGACAACTTATGGCCAGCCAGCCAATGGCTGACTGACTCGGGGTGTCATCTATGGTCCGGGTTTGCCAGGAGATCAGGCTGGCGCTAGACTTAAGCAGAGCCTACTTTTCCCTGCCCGGTCTTCTGTCCTCAGTGCTCTGACAGGTTTCCTCTGAAAGCCCTTTCTCCACCACTCACTTGTGCAACCTGCTTCTGGGAAACCTGACGCAAGGCAGAACCAGGAAAGGTCCTATAAGGATGGGATTCTGGTGTTACTAGGTCACTTGCTGGCCAAGTGGCAATGAGGATTCCATTGCTCTGGTTAGGTAGAGTGTGGAAGTAGAGTTTGTGGTAGAGGTTCAGTGACTAAGATCTTCACCTGTGGTGACTTCTGGGGTCAGATACAGGGAGACAAGGATGTACTAGTTGGTGCCGTGTCTCTACATTTGAGAAGTCTGGGGAGACTATTAAGTATCAGGAGCACAGAACTGGGAGGCTATTGCTAAGTACCATGGGTGCACTGAAGAGAGTGAAGAAAGGGGTGACCTCAGATTTACCACCAATTTAAAGCCCCATCTGAGAATCAGAGGGCTTCCTTGCCAACGTTCAACCTCTCATCTTCTACAGCATGGCAGTGTGTGAGAGAAGGATGAATCCTCAGCCTAGGCAAATCTGCTGCCTGATCATTTGGGGCTCCTAGTGCTAGTAGAAGAGCAGGCAGGTCATGCCCTGATAGGGAAGATGTGGGACTGTAATGCTTGAGATGAGGACATTTGGGTCCAGGCCCCAAACCCCCTGCTTATGCGCTGGCATAAGTGTCCCACCACCCCCTTGTTGGGAGAAGGATCCCTTTCCCCCCAAAGATCATGTAGAATCCTCAAATGAGACATGCAAGACAATGCTCGCCCTTCTCAAGATGTTTCCCCACCATCCTTCCAGAATAATAATTAGCATTTAATTATAACATGGTCTGACTGAGGAAGAAGCGCAGAGACCTACAGACTCAACCTCAAAATGTGAGGATCTTCATACTGCGTTGAAGTATGCCCATCAGAGACCCTCTGCGTTCATGCCCATCAGAGACCATCCATTGCAGAAAAGGTGCCAAACAACTAAACTGACTGGATGACTTGGCCAGCAAGTGTCAGCTGGCTTTCTCCTTGGTACCCCAGTACCTGCACAGTGAGCTCAGAGAGACTGCTTCACAGCAGAGTGGGAAGCTATGTGTGGGCCCACCAGCATGACCTTCCTGTTGTCAAGGCCAACAGCCACTGCTGAATTTCCACCTGGCCAGCTCAGATGGACGCTGAGCTCCCAGTTGGATACTATCCCTGGAGAACAGTCAATGTCATCAGACCCCCTCTAGGCTGGAAAGTACAATAATTCACTCTGAGCAGGGTTGACCTGTGTGACTTTCCTGCTCACAGTGTCTCCATGCATCACCGTTCGAAGACTCATGTAGCATCTGATCAACCATACAAAATTTCTCTAATGGACAGACTCAGCTGTAAAAATATGACCACAGGACTGACCTACAGTCCTTCCACACACCACCCCATTTAGAAGCTGCTAGCCTGACAAGAGGCATGGAATCGCCTCTTGAAAGCGAGGATGTGCAACAGTTTAGACATGACACTGTGGGGTTGGGATGCTAATCTTCAGGGTGCAGTATATACCTTAAACCTATGGTGATGTTATGGCACTGTGCCCTCAGTAAGCAGAATATGTGAATCTGGGAGGTAAGAGGTTGAATGAGTTGTTACCTTATTCATTACCACTCTCTAGGGACTTGCATAGGGCACTTGTCTTCCCCATCCCTGCAACGTTGGTCTCAGTGAGTCTAGAGGTCTTGGTTGCCAAGGGGGAGTTTGCATCAGGGACACAGTAAGAGTCCTGTTGAACTTGAGTCTATGCCACCTGCTGTGGCGGCTGGTCTTTAGGTTGTACTGTTACTACCATCTTCTCCCACTCGTTCTAGGTACCCCACCTTCTCATCTTCTGCCTGGTGGTGTGCACAGTGGCTGTCCCAGACCCTTGTCTGGCTATTTTTCTTTACTCGCCCATTTACAGTGACAACTGGGTGTGAAGGTATTGGGGGATGTCTCAGGGGGTCACCTGAGTATCAGGCACATTCCTCTCTGACACTGTTAGGTAACAGCCTGACCTCCTCATGATGAGTAGGAGCAATTACTTCCTCCCATGTGGCAACTGCTTTCTTTGCCTGCATGGCTTCTGGCATGAGGACAGAGTGGAGGGACTCCTCATGGTGGTAGGGGTAAGGCCTGGACAGGGGAAGAAGGCACTGTGGTGGGAGCTCTCCTAAGAACCGAAGCAATTTCAAGATGGGACTGTCACAGAACAGAGAAGTGTGCTCTTTCTGGTGCTATTGGTTGACAGGAAGGAGTGAAGCTAATAGTATTTTACTAGCCAGAATTGCACTGAAAACTCTTAATTCTGAATTTAGTTGCACCCCTGGTTTTCAAAACCCTGGCTGTTGAAAGATATATAAAATGAGAATGACCACTGTGCCACAAAGGTAACAGAAGTTGAGACTGTCTACTAATCCTTAGCCACAGGCCTAAGTGCAGGCCTGAATGTGGGTCCCTTGTCTAGTTCCTCAGGGTCTTGGGGGTGGGGGAGGCTGCTTTAGTATCTGTGGGTCATTTAGTGCAGCACATAAGGGTTGTTTGCTGATTTGGGGGGATTTCCTTTTAGGCCTAGACTTGGTTACTTTTATTATTTTGTTATTTTGTTGTTATTCAGAATGATTTCACGTAGTCTAATTATAAAGAAAATATGGTCTGGCAAACAGTCTTCTCTGCTGAGATTGTGGGATATTTTAGATACCTGACCAATAAGTTTTCAGTATTTTAAGCTTCATTTTCTGATTACAAAATATATATATGCAGATTATAAAAAATTTAGCATGTAATGAAGAAAAGGACAAATAAAAGTATGAATCAAACATTACTCACCTGTGGGCCTGTTCCAACTCAAAACATATGATGGTAGCTCACTGCTGAGCTTGGAGGTGGTTTCCCAGTTCTGCAGTTTCTTTGACCTCAGCTCCAAGCAACTCTGAACATCCAAGACAGTAAGCTCAGACTGCCCTAGAAGCTGGCAAGGATTTTGACAACAGAAAACACACTTAAAAAATAAATTAAATAAATAAATAAATAAATAAATAAAGCACCGTGAGGATGTGTGCAATCTGAAAGTTATTAATTGAATGCTTAGGAGTGATTCCTTCTTCTTGGCCAAAGGTAAGTTTGCCAAGGAAATGGACACTTTAGATATAGATCAGCTCTCTCTCTCTCTATATATATAGATATAGATCAGATGTCCACATTTACACCCCAGGCCACTAAGCAAACAATCCTAATCCAGCATAGTACCTGTGGCAACACCCTGGAGATCGCTCCTGTCGTGTGGGCTGCAGAGAGCTGCTGGGGTGCATTAGGCATAAGGTGACCCCATTAGTTAACTCCCAGAAGGCAGAGAAGGACCGTCCTTAACAGCACAGCATAGTGGTAAAGAGCTCACAGCTCAAACCCAGCTCTGGGTTTTTGGATGAATTATGTCACTTGTTTGTGCTTAAGTTCTTTTCATCCTTTGTTTGATAAAATGCAGGTGATACTGAATAGTCTTACTGTGAGAATTAAATGAGATGAAGCTTTCAGACTAGTGCCTAGATGGCTGTTTGCATATTATCATTAACGACTCGTTAACCACATTCGTTCCTCCAGGGAAGGAAAGGAAAGGCTTGTCCATGATTTTAAACCAGGTCTCCACTCCACTGCCCCTCAAGTGAAAATGTGATAGAGGTGGCCTTAAAAATTTTTGCATGATTGGGGCACCTGGGTGGTTCAGTTGGTTAAGTGTCAGACTCATGATTTCCTATCAGGTCAGGATCTCAGCGTCCTAACATCAAACCCTGGTTAGGGCTCCATGCTCAGTGTGCAGTCTCCTTGAGATTCTCTTCCTCTCTCTCCGCCCCTCACCCTGTTTGTGCAAGCATGAGGGAGTGCATACTCTAAAAATAAAAAAATCTTTTTTAAAGTTTTGCATAATTATAGGAAATAGGAAATGTAGGGAATGTAGGAAATTTCAAAATCCAGTTTGAAAGAAATATAAAAATAGTTTGCCCATTTGAAATCGGCAGGGTAAGGAGCAGTCGTGGAACAAGTGGACTCTACAGTGGTCCCATTATGCCATCTAGTGGACAGCAAAGGAAAGGCATGATTTTATCTTCAAAGGTAGTAACTTACCCAAAACGTGTATATTGATGAGGATAAAAACTCACTAATAGGTTCACATGTCAATAAATCTCATTCAATTTTTAAACCATCATAAAAGTTCAGAATTCTATACACTAAGTGCTAAAATTAAATTCCCAAAACCACTTAGGAGTTATGTGATGTATGCTAGAAAGATCATCCACTGAAGGAAAAGAGAATACACACCAGACCTTACTGGCATGAATTTTCACAGTCCACCTTGCCCATTCTTCTTATCTTTCTCCACCAACATTTTTCATGCTTATTCTGGTACCTGGACTTGGAGTGCCCCAGAGACTCAGAGTGTACCTACTCAACGCTCTGGTACCAGAGCCATTCTGCTCATTTTCCAAGAATGCAACTATCACTTAAAATTTTGCTGTAATCAAATTGACAGTTTGTCGAGGACCCGTGTGTTTGGTTTTGTTTTTCGCATGTGTGTGTCTGTGTGCGCGTGCATGTGTGCACATGTTCTGTTTCCTTTCAAAGCCGTTTATTACTTTTATAATTTGTTTTCTCCTCCAGATATTGATGAGGGTGAAGGCAATGGCAAACGAATCTCCTCAAAAGGTGAGTAATAATAGCATATCTGAAGTACCCACAGCTGTTTTGAAACCTTCTTTTTAGTATTATTGTCATCACTATTAACCATAATAACAGGTGTTATTAAATTCCTAAGGTGTACCAGACATTTTACTTTATAAGCCCCTTTTTAAATCTTGATATCAAAATTGCAATGGATATTATTATCACTGTTGTTATAGACAAGAAAACAGATGCTCAGAGAGACCAAGTGACTTACCCAGGACCACACAGCTAGTAAATGAGTGACAAAGTCAGAACTATTCTCAGGTCTCTCTGACTCCAAAGTCTTTGCTCCTACCACTGGACAATGGGCCTTTCATTTATTCACTCATAGGATCTGTCAGACTCTGAACCCAAGATTCTGGGGTCCCCTGAGTGCTGTCACCTTTATAGGAACTAAGACTTAGTCCCTAAGACCCCTGAGAGCCCACAGCCAGTGAACCCAGAAGGAAGGGCTTCAATATGCAAATGACAGAGATATAGCAAAACTCAGACTGGGAGCTGCGCTTTTGTCCCCTGCGCTTCCAGCTTTAATAGATGGACCTTCTTCAAGGTGTGCTGGTTCTGAGAATGCTGAGAATTTCCCAGGAGCTGGGGGGGGCAGGGGAGCAGGGTACTGGGAGAATAGGATATAGTCTCTGCTGCCAAGAGCCCGGGACCCATGGGGGAGACACAGGAGGGCTTGCCCAGAGCAGCTGCCATTTGTGTAAGAAGAAATTCTGTCTTGAAGAGTCTTACAAGGTGATTGTGGGGGAGCCCACCACCTCCATAGCCCCTCTCCTCTGTCTCCCAGAATAGAATGGGATAGAAAAGAATAGAACACAATGGAGTAAAATATAATAGTAGAACAGAGCAGACTAGATCAGATCAGAATATCATACCTGTAAGGGGAATATTTTTCCATAAACTTGTTTTCATTTCAGAGACGTGTTATGTGTGTCCACTGTTGGAAGGAAAATGGGCATCTCTCTGGAGCTGCTTCTAAGGCATATAGACAACTTTGGTTTAGACTAAACTGGGGGGCCGAGGGACTCCAGGCCTCCCCCACCCTCACCCGTGATACCAGGAATGAAGGAGGCCTTGTGTGCTGACAGTCCCCAGCCAGGAGGTGGCATCTGGGTCATGAAGCACTGGGAAGATCATTTCTTTCCAGGCTCAGGCAGATCCTTCCTGAAGGCAGGAAAAAGCCCAGGTGACCTTGAATTGATGCAGTCAACCTGTGGCCAAATGTGTGAGAGGTCCCCCGTGGCAGCCCTGTGCCGGGTTGAGGGTCCCCTTTCCTCTGGCTGGGCCCACAGGAGAGGGGAAACCCGTTACCAGTGCCTGGTCGCCATTTTACCCCAGGTGTCACCTACTGCAGAGTGGCTGGAACTGGCTGTCAGGTCTTTAAGCTGCACTATCACCCCCCTAGTCCTGCTGCCCCCAGGCCCTGAGTGCTCCATAGTTGCCTGAGGCCTCAGGCCAGGCCCCACTCCTGCCCTCCCAGCAGGTGGCTCTGGAGTCCCCCCCCCCCCCCCGCTTTGTCTGGGGCACTGAGGCCACAGACCCTGGAGACATTGTCTTTCTGTTCAGACGGGGTTGGGGAGAGGGTGGTCCAGGGCAATGTCTCCAGTGTCCTCCCCTATAGCCTTTCAGCAAGACTGCCATTCCTCATCCTCCCTGTCTGCTCCCCGGTGTAAGGGGGTCTGTGTTGGATGACTGCCCTAGAGAGATGTCTCTGGGTGTTACTGTGGATACCCCCAAATCCTGTCTGGGGGAGGGCAGTGAGAGGCAGCTCCCTGAGCCAGTTTCTCCTCTACCTTCAACCCCTCACCCTACCATGTCCTGGGACTAGAAATCAAACCAAGTTTGCTGCAGTCTGAGAGAACTGTGTCCAGCTGCCTTACAGTCAATCCTCCAGCATCAGGTGGGGTCCCTGGAGGCTTTCAGGAAGGGGCTGCCTGGCTGCTCTGGAGAGAGCCCTCGGCCCCAGAATGAAGCTTGGGAAGTCTCTGGGCTGCAGTCAAAGTGTTCCCACATGTGCCCTTCCTGCTCATTGGTAAAACTGTGCCACCACCCCCAACTGTAGGCTCCTTTGGGATTCCCATGTCTAGGATCCCCCACTCCCCATGCCCTGCTAATGCCCTTCAAGGCCTCATCCCAATCGCTGCCCTTGAATTGTCACCTGAACAGAAACTTGGTCCTGCACTCAGATTCCTGCGGGATGGATTACTCAGCTGCCACTCGGCCACTCAGTCGACAGAACTTGGCCAAATGATTATTCCTCCCTCATCTCAGTTTCTCATCTGTGAAATGGAGCTAAAGCTCTTCCAGGGTTATGTGAAGCTTAACTTTTGACCAACTGGCACCCCAGCAGGCAAAAAGAGTGGCTCAGTGTTTGGGGTGCTGCTGTTCCCCTCAGTGTCTATCAGCCCCAGGGACATGACAGGTGCACAGTGACATGACTGACTGGCCCATTAATGAATCAGTTCATTGGAGAGAGAGGCAGGATGTACTTGCTTCTCTGACTCCCCGTGGGGACAGCAGTGACAGAGGTTGCCACGGTAATGGGAAATGGGCAGTAGTCAGGGGAGAGAAAAGGGGGCAAGGGGAAAAGAAGGGAGGGAAGAAGGGTGGAGGGCAGGAAGGTCGTCAAGCACAAAAAGACAATGACCGTTTTCTCGGAGGACAAGGAGTAGGACTATGAGCACCATGTAGACATGTCTTCTCAGTCACACACACTCACAAAATTTTGAGCTGGGAGAGGGAAACTGGAGATCACAGACCTCTACCTCCGCCCCCAAGGTGAGGCAGTCCAGGTCCTGGGAGATTGGGAGTTAGAGATGGGGGAGAATGGGTTCTTGGGGACAGGAACTGCCTGGAACATCTGGCCATCCCCTCCCCCACACAGCAGGCCTAATTCTTCCCTTTCTCCAAGGCTGCTCCAGCAGAGAGTTCATCTCCATGGAAACCTCTGAGGAGCCTGAAGGTGCAGAAGAAATGGAAAAGGAGAACAGTGCTCTGAGTGTAATTTATGTTTTACTTACCTCTTTCATTTTTCTTCCTCATTCCTATCCATCAGCTTCTCCTTCCTGCCTCTTCCTCTCCCTGTTTCCTCCCTCTTCCCCTTTTCATAATTCTCACCCAGAAGGACCAGGCCTAACTCGGGAAGCTGAGGTCACTGAATCTGCAAAGTGCCTCAGACCTCCCAGACTAGCATGACCCCGTCTCCTTAGCAATGCACTAGTTTCTCACCATAAATATGGGGCTCCTGCCGGAATCCTGCGTGGCCCCGTGGGAGAACTAGGGTGGGCTCCAACCTGTCCCCGGGGAATTACTGCTTGCACCTGGCCCAGGCTCGGGCACTCCCCGGCATTGCCAAATCTGAGTGTGTACCACTGTGCCCTCCCTTACAGCTATCCGGACTTTTCCAGTTGGACGACAGTTATGAATCGTGTTCCTCCAAATCTGTCCCGGAAATGGGAGAAAGCATCCAGGGGAAAAAAGAAGGTGGCGATGAGGACATGTGAGTGTGAAAGAGGAAAGAACAGTAAGCGAACTGGTTAGCCATTGCTCCCCTGACTCTTGTTGAATTTCAGGACAACGAACAAACAAAACTAAGCCAGGATCCACTGGCTTGCTCGCCCCTGCGGCCGGGGGGACAGCTAGCTTACGGGCATAAGCAGTGCGGGCGAGGGAAGGATGCCTGAGGACCCCCTCCCCGGAGAACTGACACTGGCACCAGACCCCCGCGGCTCCCCGCTCGGCCGAGGCCCCCAGACCGCCTTCGTTCCGCTCACAGGCTGCGGCGGCCGCTGGGGGGCCCGGCCCACCCTTACACAGAAAGCAGCCAACGGGCCTCGGACCCTCCGAATCTGTCACCCTAGCGCGGGGGAAGGGCCAGGACCACCTTCCAGAAGACGAAGGGTCCACGGCCTCCGGGGGAGCCCACCCTCCGGGTATGAGCCGCAGGGAACCTGGGAGCTGCTCCCCACGCGCGTCTCTACGCGCGTCTGCAGAGGTTAGCGAAGCTCAGTCCTGGAGCGCTCGGCCCAAGGTTTCTCAACGTTGCACTCAGACTTTGGGGGCTGGGGAATTCTATGTCGGGGAGGGGAGGGCAGTCTTAGCATTGTAGGGTATTTCACAGCATCCTTGGCCTCTTGCCGCAAGATGCCAGTAACAGCCCTCTCCCACCCGTTCACCCAAATTATGACAATCAAAAATGCCTTCAGACGTTGCCAATTTTTTCCCGGGGCGGGAGTGGGGAGATCCGTTGAGAATCTCCTCCCCGAGCCTTGGAGGAGCCGAAACTCGACAGGGGCAGCCCTGTGCTCTTCTCCCCGAATCCCCACAAGAACGTTCCGGTGGTGTTTGTGTTACTTTGTCCCAGGATTGTATCCTTTCAGAGAGGGTTGGTTCCAAGTTAATGTCTGAGGTATTTCGTTTTAGATTTATTGGTTTTAAGATTAGTTTCAGTTATTTTTTATTTTTCGATATATTAGTTAATTTTTAGGTAACCTCTATTTTGGGTTTTCTAGTTATTTCATTTTATAGCTTTAAAGTTACTTGTTTATAAATATTTTGTTACTTATTTAGCTACTCAAAATTCACTGCAAGTTTTTTTTTTTAATTTTATTTATTTATTTGACAGAGAGAGAGATCACAAGCAGAGGGAGTGGCAGAGGGAAAGGGAGAAGCCGACCCTATGCTAAACAGGGAGACTGACATGGGGCTCCATCTCCAGACCCTGGGATCATGACCTCAGCTGAGGGCAGACGCTTAATGACTCAGCCACACAGGCGCCCCACACTGGAAGTTTTAAAATTATTTTTGAATTATTTTCAGAAAAAAAAATGTTTTTAGTTGTTTTAGAGTTTTTTTGTTAGTTTTAGTTATTTATAATCACAGTTATTTTTAGTTATTTTAGAGTGGGGTTATTTTTATATTCATTTATTAATTATCTTTTACTTATTTGGTTTTCAATTATTTTATTTTCAATTGTTGCATTTTTAAAAAATTTTATTTACTTGACAGAGAGAGATCACAAGTAGGCAGAGAGGCAAGCAGAGAGAGAGAGGAGGAGGAAGCAGGCTCCCTGTTGAGCAGAGAGCCCGATGCGGGACTCGATCCTAGAACCCTGAGATCACCACCTGAGCTGAAGGCAGAGGCTTCAACCCACTGAGCCACCCAGGCGCCCCCAATTGTTGCATTTTTGAACATTATATTTCCTGAATTTTTTATTTTCAGAGTTTTGAGATATTAGTTTTGAGTTATTTTTAGTTATTTATTCTCAAATTACTTTTCAGTTACATCTTGGCCACTTAAAATTGTTTTTTCTGTTCTGTATTTTTACTTCTTTCATTTTCAGAATTATTTAATATTAGGATTACTTTGTCTAGGGGATCCAAACAAAAGAGAGACACAACATCAGTTATTTTAACAGAAAGAATTTAGTATAAAGAATTGTTATCCAGCTATTGGAGAGTTTAAGAGGGAAGAAGTGATAATGTGATACCATGGAGATGTTAACTGCAAGAAGCATCTACCAGCCCAAGGGCTGAGGGAGCAAAGGGAAGAAATTGGAGGTGGCCTTGCATAGCTGGGGTTAGTCCTCTGAGGAGGAAGTGCTGCCCCATAGGACAGGTGTCCCAGGAGCTAGAAGTTAGTCTGGGAGCTGCCAGCTGGTGCTGGTGTCTTTGAAGCGGGTGGGGCGGGTGGGGGGGTGGTAACTGAAACCAGATATTGCTCTCAGAGTGCAGACCAGTTGCCAGGTGGATGCCAACAGGAACTCAGGTACACAGAGGTCCCTCTCCCCACTTCTGTCCTCTGGTCAGTCTGCTCTATTGGCCAGGCTTCACAGGGAACAGCTGGCAAAAGAGGTGAGTGGCCCCAGCCCACAAAGCAGTGATTAGAAGGGTGGGCTGAAAGCTAAGAAATCAAGGCTAATAACCAGCACCCTGACCTCTCGAGTTATTTACTTTTAAAGCTAGTTTTGGATTTAGTTAGTTTTGAAATTGTTAGCATGATTTGATTTTAACTTCTCACTGGACGTGGGATCTGGCTAAGTTTTTGTTTCTCTGATTTGTTTCTGGAATGGAGTGGGAACTTCTTAAACATCTGAGGACTGTCTCCCATGTGACTCAAGAAAATCACTTCAGAATTTAAGAAAACAAAAATAAGTGTCTTACTTTGTTCATAAAGAAGCCCTTTGACTACATGGCCAAAAAAGGGCAGAGACTAAGGGACAGACCATCAGGGAGAGGATCTTCAGCAAAATTGTCCAACAGAGTGTTCTTTGAAATTTTTCAGGAAGTTATGTTGTGGAGCTATCCTCTTGTGCCCCTTTCCTAACAACAAAATATCTTTCTTGATGGTGTGTTTCACATTTGTAGACTACAATATTGATTGTTTGAACACAAAAATAAAGTTGTTTCCAAACCCATAGGAGATCTTATTTCCTCCTACTTGCATTGTTTTCCATTTTGGCCATAGAACATTTATTTGTTTGTTTGTTTGTTTGTTCAGTACCTATTTCCTGAGCACCCCTGTCCTCAGGAAGGTACTGGCATCAGGAGAGACCAGGAAGGCATGAAGACGAGTGAGAAGCTCTCAGTACAGTTGGGGGAGACAGATGTGGAAACCTCATCACAACACAGTGTGACAAATAACATGGGGCATGGAACCCTGCTACTGACTTCCTGATGTAGTCAGGGATGATCTGACTTCAGGGCTGGGTCTCCTGAAGCAGGCGTTTTCTCCAGGTGGAGAAAGAGAAGAACATCCTGGTTGTGCACAGACACAGAGGCGTGGAGGAGCAATGCATGGCAGGGAGGATGCATTGACAGAGGCCGCTAGGCCACAGGGTTCAGAAAGGCACTAACGTTAGGGCTGGCCCTGGCGCTTGACAGAACCTCATTTGGTCCTCACAGCCAATCTGCAAGAGAGTAGGAAGCAACCTCAAGAGTCAATGCTCTTCCTGGTCACTGTTCCAGTCACAGCCTAGCAGGTTCTCTGACTTGTCATTTCTGGAATTTTGCAGCTCATTTCTGGCTTTATCCTTGGTCTATTCACTCCTCCCCACTTACCTTTGGAGGTGAGACCCTCCATCCTCTATCTTTTGATTCCTGCTTCTTAAACATTGTGGGGGAAGGAGGAGGGTTGAGACCAGCCAGCTGTGAGGTGCCGGTGAGGCCAGCTGCAGAGGAGGCAGACAGGAGCAGAGGAGAGCCCCTGTGGAGTCTTCTAGGGGAGGTTTTCTGACCAGCAGGGTGGGAATTGAGCTCTTGGTGAAACAATCATAACCTACAACTGCAACACCCCTTGAAAGTTTGTGGCGATGCCTTCCCAAAGTGCGGAACCTTGGGGAGCCCAAGCCCGTGAATTAACAGATTGGGATTTTTAAAAGCATACAGGGCCCTTTGTTGCATGAAGAGCACTGGACAGGTCTACCCAGTCTAAAGAAAGTAGAGTCCGTCCCAACCTATGATGGCATATTTTCACACTTTTTTATAGAACACATTCTTTCGGTCAGTCTTGAGTATGTTTCTCAGCACACTTTTCTGCTTTGGCTCTCTGGTCATCTTATCAATCACCATATACGTTTCTCAAAGAGAATATTTAAGACCCGGAGCTGGACGCAAGAATCTCTGGATTCTATCAGAATCGTCAGAAAACACATCACTTGGATCCTCTTCAACACTTGACCATTGAACTAGCCATGTGCCCGCTATAGGAACAGCCCAAAGCTTTCTCAGTCCTTTGGACATCAGTCATTTTCTATATTTACGAAACCAGCCACACTTGGTGGTACTGGCAGAGTGCAAAGTGCTCAAACCCCCGGGCCTCACCTGAGGAGCCTCTCCCTAAAACTTGCATCACAGTGGATGACCAGAGGAACCATGTTCAGGACCAGTCATCATTGCTGATGATGCCCCCAGGTGCTCTGTGGTAACCCACTCTCACCTTCCACTCTGGCTCCTTTGGCTAACCCCCACACTTTTGCTCTGCTTATAGGTGTCCTCTCAGAGAAACAGCAGAAATAATAACAAAGGGTAAATAATAAAGAAACTTATGTCTTCTTTCTATTTGAGTAAACGGAAAAGAATTCAAAACCAGATACAATCTTCCAGCCAGTTATTCAAGTCATCCATAGCTTGCTAGAGTTGCCTGTTGCCCACTAAAGGGACTCATTTCAACATGCTGCCGAGGACTGGGCATGCTGCAGCCCCACAGGAAGGTGACCTAGCTGGAACCAGCCCGGGATCTGTGAAAGCTGTCTGAGTCCACACTGAACACCAGCCGTGCCTTAGGAAATAATCAGACAAGATGGATATCCTCTAAATCAGCATTTCCCAGAGCATATTTTGCAAAATAGGCAGAAGAGTGTAAGAGTTTGATGAGTTAATCCCATGTTGGAAAAAAAAAGTTTATATATTTTTAAATTCTACGTATTTTATTTCTCATTTTGTTCACCTCAGTTAGTGAATTAAAGGATTTGAGAACTCTTTCATGAAGGAAGTCTGTATATTTTTGTTAAACTCATAATTTCCCAGACCTGTTTGACCACAGAATCCTTTTCTTTGTGGAATATAACTTTCCTTGTATATTAGTAAGGGGAAAGCTGCTGTAGCAGAGAACTATCCATATAGTGCATTAAAGAATAGTTGTATCTCGTGAGACAGCCTGGATTGTGTATGCAACCTGCTCTTCTCTACACAGTCATTGGGTGTCCCAAGTTCTGGTTTTTCCATCATCTTCTACAACTTTGTCCTTGTCTACGTAGTCAAAAAGCATGTCTCAGGGATGCCCAACTTGGAGCTTGCAGGAAGGAGAAAGAATTTGGAAGACTGCAACATTTTAAGACCTAGCCTACAAATGTCACGTGGTATATTTTCTTATATTTCTTTAGTGAAAGCCTTCTTGCACAGCCACACCAAGCTACGAGAGGGATTGGAAACCTAGTTCTCGACTACAGCTTTGACACTTGTCACTGTCACCAGTGAGCCTGAAGCAAAGCAGGGACTAGAATCCAGTCTTATAACTCCTAGACCAGGATTACTACATTAAGATTTGCTTACTCAGTCAACATGTTTCAAGCGCCTCTAGAGTTCCAGGTTTACTCTCAGATGGGGATAGAAAACAGCTTCACCAATTCTCTATAAAATGTGTGTCAATTGCATCTGTAACCTGGTATTATTTTTTAAGTATGAATAAACTTTCAAATATGGCTTTTTAAAAAGAAAATATTTTATTTATTCATTTGAGAGAGAGAGCAGAAGCAGGGGGAAAGGCAGAGGGAAAAGAAGCAGGCTCCTTTAGGCTCAGCCAGGAGCCTGATGTGGGGATCAATCCCAGGACCCTGAGATCATGACCTGAGCTGAAGGCTGATGCTTAACCATCTGAGCCACCCAGCAGCCCCTCAAATATGGCTATAAAATAGAAAAATTGTAGATTTATATAATATTTTAATGTACCGGAGAATACATACTATGGAAATAAACATAAGAGGAACAGAGTAGAGAATCTTGAAATGGACTCAAATTCATCTCAGAATTTAAAGCATGAAAAAGGCATTTCAAATTAGTTCTAAACAAAAAAGATCATTTATGTGTGAAAGTGGTGCTGGGATCACGAGATAGCAAATATGGGGGGGAGGAGAAGTTTCACCTAGACCCTTAAAATTGTTCATATTGTCCTATTATGTGACTTAAAGAAATCATGAAAATCAAAACATTTAAAAATAATTTTGAATAGAGTAAAGCCTTTCTCAGCAAAAATGAAAACCAAAAGCTACAAAAGAAAATCCGGACAATAGAGTCTGTGTAAGATCCAAAAACATATATAGAAAAAAGGAACAGTTAGGAACTTAAAATGGGGTGCCTAAGTGTCTCAGTGGTTTAAGCCTCTGCCTTCAGCTCAGGTCATGATCTCAGAGTCCTGGGATCAAGGCCTGTATTGGGCTCTCTGCTCAGCAGGAGCAGAAGCACCTCTGCTTCCCCCCACCCTCTCTCTGCCTTGCCTCTCTGCCTACTTGTGACCTCTCTGTCAAATAAATAAAAATAAAATCTTAAAAAAAAAAATAGAAACTCAAAACATACATTTTCAGAACATATGGTAAAAGACTTATTTTCCTTGATATATAAAGAGATTTACAAATTAATAAAAACAATAGAAAAATGGGCAAAGGACATAGATATACACAGGAAAATTAATTAAAAATTCAACAAATATATGAAAAGAAGCAAAACAATGATATGCAGTTTTCATTACCAAACTGTCCAACATTTAAAACTTTGATAATTAACTCAGTGTTGGAGAAGATACAAGAAAGCCAGCACCCTCATAGACTGATGGTAAAAGTGTAAATTAGTACTAAGTTACTAATTTATAATAGAAGAAAATTTATAATAGCTTTCAACATTTTAAAATATATATATGATTTGATCTAGCAATTCCAATTCTAGGAATTTATTTTAATGTTATATCCATACACATAAACAAGGGATACAGATGTTCATTTTAACATTACTCTTTTTAAAAAAAAATTTATTTTATTTATTTTAGAGCACACAGTGAGGAGGGGCAGAAGGAGGGGAAGAGAAAAAAACACAAGCAGACTCAGTGCTGAACACAGAGCCCAGTGTGGGGCTCAATCTCATGACCCTGAGATCAGACCTGAGCTGAAATCAAGAGTTGGACCCTCAATGGACTGTGTCACCCAGGTGCCCCTTAACGTTACTTTTAATAGGAAAACAAGTAATGTGAGATGGGGAACACCCTGTCTGTGATAGTGTTAAAATTTATCCCCAAATTGATACTTCTGTCTTCAAAGAGTAGAGTCAAATTATCTTCCCTTTGAGTGTGGGCTGTACTTGTGGCCCTAATAAAGAGAATGTGATATAAGTGATGGTAACTGACTTCTAAGACGGGGTTATAAAAAGCATTTTGGCTTCTTCCTCATTCTCTCTCTTGGATTACTCCCCATGGAAGAAGCAAGCTACCATATTGAGAGGACAGTGAAGCAGCTCTATGGAGAGGCCCATGGAGCAGGAGCTGAAGCCTCCTGCCAACAGTCATGGGAATGAGCCTCCTTGGAATAGGTCTCCAGCCCGAGTCAAGCCTTTAGATAGCTTTAGCTCCAGCTGATGTCTTGACTAAAACTTCCTGAGAGACCCAGAGCCAGAAGA
This sequence comes from Mustela nigripes, assembly GCF_022355385.1. Lineage (NCBI taxonomy): Eukaryota > Metazoa > Chordata > Mammalia > Carnivora > Mustelidae > Mustela > Mustela nigripes. The sequence goes on from NC_081558.1 coordinate 113,845,331, forward strand.
AGCCAGCTAAGCTGCTCTGGAAGTCATTACTAGAAGACCATGAGATAATAGATGTTGTTTTAAACTGCTAAGTTTTAGGGTCGTTTGCTAAACAACAATAGATAAGTATATTACATAATAAAAAGCTGGTTAATAAAGTATTGTATTGGCATACAATTGAACTCTATGCAGTTGTTTAAAATAATGTCTTCTGCCTGAGATGTAGGAAACTAGAAAGAGTACCATCCTCATACAAGATCAAAAAAATCTGGAAAATATGAAAATTCACTTTTCTTGGACCCATGAAAGAGCTCAACTCATAGGGCGAACATGTAACCTGAAATCTAAGAAAAGACACCTTCAAAGGGAGATGGACTCCAGCACTTGTTTGCCTGAAGCAAAGACCTACTATGAGTTGGCAAGAGAAAATAGAAACCCTGGGGGCCACAGGTATCATGGAAATTTGCATCCACTTATAGGTTTTTCTGCAATAGCCTCACTACATACTCACAAAAATGATTAGCAGAAGTCCTAAGAAAGCAACCTTCTTGTCACAGACCAGGAGAGAAGAATATCAGTTGCTGCAGGAAAGGCAACTATGCTCAAATCCTCTTGCCCTATCTTTCCTACAGAACAAAAGCAGAACTCAGTGCCAGAGAAGGGGCAATAAACACTTACACTTTAGGGGGCTGGCAAATCCAACAGCAGCTCAAATCTGATCCTGCGGGAGTGTCAGGCCCAGAGCTGCTGGGGGAGGAGGTACTTGGAAAACCACTCATAAACTCTCACCCCAAGACCTGGGGACATAATGCCTGCTTGACTGAGTCTCAGTGAGAACTGAGCACTCACCCTCAGTCCCAGGCCAACTGATAAGCATTGGCCAATAAGCTACAGTGGGCTGAGAGGCTGTATGACGGACACCAGGGAACACCTAAACTGCAGGTGGAGAAGACACTGAGGAAAACATTTGGGCAAACAAATCCATACCTTAAACACAGGTAACACTTGAGGAGTTGGAAGTGTGTAATTATAGCAACAAGAAACCAAGGAGCTACACAGAGGAATGAAAACTGCAAGAAATCATCATCATATGAGTAGGTGCATTATTTATATTTCTAAAAAGATAACTGCTGCTTAAGTAAAAAATAATAACAATATGTTGTAGAATGTATAACAAACAGAGAATTAAAATGTATGACAACAATAGAACTGATGCCAAGAGGGAAGAAATTGAAGTACACTGTTGTAAGGTGTGACGTGTTATTGAATCATTTGAAGGTACATTGTGACACCTTAAAGTTATATCCTGTAAACTCTAAAGCAAACACTAAAATAACATGCAGAGTTATAATAAATAAGCCAACAAATGAGATGAAATGGAATTTTTAAAATGCAGTTAATCCAGGAGTCGGTAGAGAAAGAGGAGAAATGAAACCAAGAACAAACAGGAAAAATAGAAAATAATTGCCAACATGGTAGATATAAACATAACCTATCATATGGTCCAAACACCTCAATTAAAAAGGAGAGATTGTCAAATGGATATTAAAAAAAAAAAAAGACCACCCTTGTGGCCTGCTCTAAGAAACCCACTTTAAGTATTTTTAGATTAACTGAACAAGAAGCCTTCAGACTGAGGTGGTTTTAATGCCTTAGTAGCTTAGGCAAGCAAACCAAAACCTATGCCTATAATGCCTCAAGGTTAGGAAACTGAAACCTAAGTACAACCAATCACAAACAGCTAGCTAGCTTTTCTCAAAGAATGCAACCACTTAGGCTATAGCTACTTGAATAATTTCCTTGCTTCGCTTCCACCTCTTCTCTATGAAAGACTTTCCACTAGCACCTGACAGTGGAGTGCTCCTAATCACTTCTGGTTTGGCACTGCCCTATTTGAATTCGTTTTTGCTCAAATATACAAAAAGTTTTAAAAAATATTTTATTTATTTATTTGACAGAGAGAAAGAGATCACAAGTAGGCAGAGAGGCAGGCAGAGAGAGAAGGGGAAGCAGGCTCCCAGCTGAGTAGAGAGCCTGATGCAGGCTAGATCCGAGGACCCTTGAGATCATGACCTGAGCCAAAGGCAGAGGCTTAAATCACTGAGCCATTCAGGTGTCCCTCAAATATACAAAAATTTTAATAGGCCTCAGTTTAAAGACACAAATAGATTAAAAGTGAAAGAATGGAAAAAGATACACCATGCTAACACTAAAAAAAAAAAAAAAAAAAGCCAGAATCACTATGTTACTATAAAACAAAGCAGGTCTCGAAGCAGGTCTCAGAATAAAAAATATGACTAAAATAAAGAAGATCATTAAAAAATTATAAAATAGCTAATCCATCAAGAGAATATAGCAATCCTGTTTACACATCAGTAACAGAGTTTCAGAATACACAAAGCAAAAACAGAACTACAAAGAGAATAAATAATCCATAATTATAGTCCAATATTTCAACTTCTCTCTTGCAAGAATTAATAAAACAATAGAAAAATTGAAGAATATAGAATACCTGAATAACATTAAATGTAAATGAATTAAACACACCAATTAAGGTGCAGCTACTGGCAGAATGAGTAAAAAAAAAATGATCCCACTATATGCTATCTACAAAGACACACTTCAGATTTACACTTCAAGACTCAGATTGAAAACACAAAGATAGAAAATGATATACCATATACAGAGTAACCAAATGAGAACTGGAGTACCCATAGTAATATTACAAAAGTACATTTTAAAACAAAAATTATTACAAGACGAAGAACATTTTCTAATTACAAAAGGGTCATTCTACCAAGAATATATAAAAGTCATTAACACAGAGAAGTCTAGCAGCAGAGCCCCCCAAAACATTAAGCAAACATAGACAGAACTGAAGGAAAAAATAGACAATACAACAACAGTAATTGTAGTTTTTAAAACCCTACTTTCAATGGATAAAACAATTAGACAAAAAAACCAAACAGGAAATAGTCTCAAACACTATAGACTAACTAGAACTAACAGACAACTATAGAATGCTTCACAGTCAACAAAAGCAGAATACACGTTTGTCTCAAATGCTCAAATAATATTCTTCAGGATAGATTGTATGTTAAGCCATAACATATCAACTTGTTGCCTCAATAAGTATGAAGGAATTGAAATCATAAGTAGGTTCTCCAATCCTAATGGAATGAAACTAGAAATCAATAACAGAAGGAAATTTGAGGGGATTCACAGATATGTGGAAATTAAAATCAAACTCTTAAATAACCTTAATAATAGGTCAAAGAAGAAACCACATTAGAAATTAGAAAAAAAATTGGGATGAATTAAAATGAAATTATAACATACCAAAACTTATGGAATATATCTGACACAGTGCTTAGAGTTTCCAATAGCTTCTGAAACACCCAGCTGGGGCATCTCTCCTCTTGGTCAAAGGCAGGAATTCTGATAAACAACTCCAAAACTCTGATCCTCTGACCTACTCAGGAGATTGGTTTCAGACACTCTCCAGTAAATGTTGACTGAATCAATGGTTGAGCCTTCTTCCCTAAAGCCACAGAGCCCCTACTATGTATCAGGCTAACTGCTGCTTCCATGTACAACTTTCAGTGACCCCATGTCCTCTAAGGTTGAAGCTGAACTCCTCAATCTGGGTTTTTGGCCTTTCCAAAATGACACTAACTTGACCTTTCAACCATATTCCCAACTTTTTCTCCAGTATTCTCCAGTCAGGGCTATAACCACTCAAGAGATTTTGCTCCCTGGGTGCTAGGAGAAAGGGCCCAGACTTCAGGGCTAAGTAGGTCATGATGCCAGTCTTAGCCTATTGCATGATGCTGGGTGGTTCAGTTTCCACATCAAAAAAATGGGAATTTAAAAAAATTCTGCCTTGAGGAGTGCCTGGGTGGCTCAGTGGGTTAAAGTCTCTGCCTTCAACTGGGGTCATGGTCTCAGGGTCCTGGGAGTGAGCCCTGCATTGGGTTCTCTGCTCAGCAGGGAGCTTGCTTTCCCCCCTCTCTCTGCCTGCCTCTCTGCTACTTGTGATCTCTGTCTGTCAAATAAATAAATAAAATCTTTTTTTAAAAAATCTGCCTTGAGGAGCACCTGAATGGCTCAGTTGGTTAAGTGTCCAACTCTTTTTTTAAATTTTATTTATTTATTTGACACAGAGAGAGATCACAAGTAGGCAGAGAGAGAGAGAGGCGGAAGCAGGCTTCCTGCTGAGCAGAGAGCCCAATGCGGGCTCTCGATCCCAGGACCCTAAGATCATAACCTGAGCTGAAGGCAGAGGCTCAACCCACTGAGCCACCCAGGTGCCCCAAGTGTCCAACTCTTGAACTCAGCTCAAGTCTTGATCTCAGGGTTGTGAATTCAAGCCCTGCATTGGAGCCTACTTTAAAAAAAAAAAAAATCGGGACGCCTGGGTGGCTCAGTTGGTTGGATGACTGCCTTCGGCTCAGGTCATGATCCTGGATTCCCGGGATCGAGTCCCGCATCGGGCTCCCAGCTCCATGGGGAGTCTGCTTCTCTCTCTGACCTTCTCCTCACTCATGTTCTCTCTCACTGTCTCTCTCTCAAATAAATAAATAAAATATTTTTTTAAAAAATCCACCTTGAAGAGTACCATATGGATTACACAGTGCTAGTATTTTTTGTGTCTGTGCTCCACGTGAACATCTTGGGAGTAGGCAATATTATCCCTATTATACGGCAGAAGAAACTGAGGCTCAGAGGCATCACCCAAGGCCATACAACTGATGGCCACATTCAAACCCAGCTCTCCCTGACTCCTAAGCTCGGACTCCTTTTGGTCTCCACCAGGTGAGGTGGCCATAAAGCAGCTACCTCAGACTTTTCATGAATACACACAGAAACAGTGTTCTCACCACTGAGTTTTCAGACATCTGCTCACCTTCATGACTGAGGGGCTGTTTTTCTCCCAGCTGAAGGAGAAATGTACTCAAGATCTTAGAGAAAAATGGAGACCCATCTTCTGAGAGAAGGAAGTTGGCACTGCCACAGATCCTCCATCTCTTGTGCAGAAATGGTCTCAGATGCCCTTTGCCTTGGCTGGAGTAGGGGGGTGGGTATTGCCCACCCCTCACCAACACTAAAGGCAGAGATGAAAGTGACTGCTTTCACACAAGGGCCACTTCTGGTTTCCCTCCCCACTCAGCCTACCCCTTGAGAGGGCATTTCAGCTACTTGTCATAATGAAAGTGACGTTGGTTTCTCTGCCGCAAGTGCATGAGGGGTGAAGGGAGGTATCTTCTTTGTTCTGGAGCCTGCCCTGGAATTAAGCTCGTGCTACTCAGAAGAGGGAGAAGTGCTGAGTGAGGCCGAGGAGCAGCAGCAGAGCCAGCACCTGGTGACGAGCGGTTATCTCTGGCTCCAGAGCCATGCCCTGGCAGCTCTCTGCAGTGGTGGTGCTCTTCGTGTCCCTGGCTGGTGAGTGATACCCATGGTTTTCCATGGTGGCCCTCCTACCTCTGTATCCTCTGATACAAATGCATTCTAGTGCCAGGGACCAGACAGGCTGGAGATAGCTGTATGGCTTCAGCTACTCTAGTATTTGGCTTGGGAAGATCTCCTCCTTATTACCTTAAATGTGTGGAGTATACTTTCATGTTTTTCCCAAGGGCTTTCACAGTTTGGACTTGTTTTCCGTGAGTCAGGCAGAGGAGGTGTCAACTCCAGAAGACAGTGACACTAAACCTGGTTCCCGAATGGCTTCTGAGCACCTTACCAGGGAGAGTTTTGGAAATCACTTAGATTTAAGAGATGGAGAACTGAGCCAGACTTTAGAAATGGGGCTCTTGCTAAACACATTATACCTTGCTTTTCCTGTTTCTCTCAAACAGAAGTGCTGTGTTTACATTATATAAACAATGAACTGTGAAGATGAATAAGATGCAGTCTGGCAAATTGTGCCATCTCAGAGAGGTGTAAGCCAAGCAGTCAAGACTTAAAAAAAAATTACTATTATACTTCAGGTCAGAGAAGCTGTCTGGGAAACTGGGTTTTTGATGATCATTTTATGTGCCCACTGCCTGCTTTCACAAAGAGGGTTTTCTCTCTAGGACATTGAGTCCTCCTGTGTGCCATTACCTAGTTGCTGGTTAGTTCACAATTCCTTCTAGAAGCACTGAGTTGAACATGTGAGGGAAACCCATGGCCCCACTGACACGCTCCATTGGGGGGAAGCCGGTGTACTTGATTGTGGCATGAATTGTCAGGAAAGTTGGGTGAAGGGTCACAGCAGTGTCCTCATCCTGGCTGTTTTACTTCTGCCGTGTTTTCAGAAATAGAGTTTCACATTCTTCTAGAGGCAAAAGGCAAAATCTAAGCTAATAAAAAAGCAAAAGATCACAGTCTAGCAGTTAGCCTCTGTGACCTGTGAGCAGATGACTGGCAGATTCAGAAATGCAGTGCGTGCTCAATAAATTCCCGGGGAGGTGGAGAGAAAACACCTCACCCTCTCCTCTCTGAGCTATGGATTCTCCAGGGTGAACCGAGTGAGCAAAGTGTGTGAAGGGCCCCCATTTTCCGGAGGAGGGTACTGAGGCAGGTTAAGGAATGCCTCGTGGTCACTCAACTAGCAAGTGGCAGCCCTTAGATTTGCATCCAGGAAGCCTGGTTTCAGGACCCTGCACGCAGAGGTTCAAGACATACTTGTTGTATTGGAGATGAGCAAAAACCATTGGACATTTTCGTAGGACAGGCATAGATTTTAGGTAAACTAGCTCTGTAGTCTTTATCCACTCAGTTTGCTACCCTGGTCTTTTTCCCCCACAAAATGAGGGGATTTAAATTTCTATCAGTTCCATTTATATTTAGCTGCTCTTCATAGACAAATAAGAGCAAAATAAGCAAAATAAGTGTGTGTTTCTCTGTCATGAGAAAACAAGTCCAGAAGAATTCATAACAGGTCCAGTGCAGGAGCTCACTAGTGTCCCACTAGTGTCCTCTGTCCGGTGTGGGACTCCCATCTGCAGGGTCTTGTCATGGTTCTAAATGTCTGCTGCAACTCCAGCCATCACATACCAGTTATAGGCTGGTTTGAAAAGGAAAACATAAAGACAATAGAGAGGGTACATAGGTGATGGACCCCCTCTTCCAGCAGCATTCCCAGAAGGCCCACATAACCCCACCACTTCTACTGCTTTGGCTCAAATGCAGTTATACATTCCCACCCAGCTGGAAAGGAATCTTGGAGGTAGCATTCTTTATTCCAGGCAGCAAGTGCTCGGCTTGAATTTGTGGTTCTGTTACTAAGGAAAAAGGGGAGGCTGGATTTGGGAGTAGTTAGCCAGCAGTTTGTGCCACGGGACTGGAGCTACTTCTATATAAGGGTTCTCTTTGAATCTCAAATTCCACAGAAAGTAACAGAGGTAAGATTTTTATCTTTTTGCTAAAAGATTGAAGGTTAAATTGTGAAACTGTAAACAGAATCTTACTAAGGGCCCACCCCTGCTGCCTCACACATCCAGAAACAGTCTTCCTGCTGTACCCAGCTGGCTGCCTCCGTTCCCTGGGAAGGAGGAAGTATTTAGGGGCTAAAATTCATTTCCCTGCCCCTAGGTATGGCCATGGGGCTCCATTTACTTCCCAACTCTGTTCCTAACTGCACACAACTCCCTCTTCCTTATATTCCCATCATGCTTACCCCCTTGCTGTTCTCCAGACCTACCAGGCTCTGAAGACCCAGTGTCTTTGCACATACTTTTCCTCCTGCCTGGGTTACCACTTACTTTCTTATTTGCCTAAAGAATTTGTCTTGGGGTTGGATTCCCACCCCACCTTATAGCACTCAGGGCCTCCTTCTGTAATAACGTTTGTCACACTGAGGAAGGGGGTCCACTTATGAGTCTGCCTCACAAGGTTTTGAGCCCCTGAAAACAAAGACCCAGTGTCTGGCACGGAGCCTAGCTCAGAAGAAGCTCCTATGTATCTGCTGAATTGGGTGTGACAGGGACACTGAACAAAGGCTATCTGGGAAGTACCAGCCTTCCGGGAAGTACCTAGAGAAAAAGCCCTTGCATGGTCGCTGACTTTCCCAGGGCTGGGCTGATGAGTCATCTCTCAGCTCCTTCTATGGGTTGTAGGGGAATCCAAATCTTCTAGCACCTCTTCCTGCAGCTTATCGTCTAGAGGAATCCAAGCATTGGATTTAGGTTCAGAGGTACTTATTTCCTAAGTCTCCTGAATCCTGGAGAGAAGATACTAGGAGATTCGGGGTATGGGCTTGACAAATCAGCATATGAACTCCAGGGCCGTGTTCTTTTGAAGAGGAAGGGTTGAGACAGATTCTGAACTATGCTCTACCCTTGCTTCTGCTCACTGCTCTCTTTGTGGGTCTCAGACAGACCAGTGACTTAACTAAGCCTTTATTGAGTCAAAGGTCCTGTTTAAGAACTGTGACCCAATTTTGATGAAGATTGGTCAAATATGTGTGTTCATATACATAGACTTTATAAAACAGAACATTTTGGGGGGCATTATTTCTATTAACTACCTAACAAGTGAACTTTCAAGGATGTATTATAATGAGCAGCATACTTACTCATTTCAGTTTTCCATCTAATTACCTGCCCATCTTTTGCACCACTCTTCTTCAGGGAAAGGGAAGGGGAGAAGAGAAGCTGCAGAGGGGAAGGAGAGGACTATTAGAACAATATCTCCCAGTTCTCTCTGGGAACACACTCTGGTTCAATCTTTAACACACTCTGACATTTTTGGTCCTGTCACCTGCTGGCCCAGGCTTCTGCCTACTGCAAAGCCACACACGATGTCAAGACACCATGATTGCCATCACATCCAGCTCCCCCCATAAATACTTCCTGCACACCAAGTATATCTTGACGGGTGCCATGGGATATCTTGTTCTGTTTGGGAGGCTGTGCGTTCATGAATGACCAGTGTGCTTTTCTTCCCTTGTTTGAGTTCATTTATCACTACTGAGAGAGGACTTTTAATTACATTATGAGAAAGGTTCCCCCTTTTAAAGGGTGTGCTACTCAGTGAGGATATTCTACTCAGTTGAGAAAGCTCATAAGCATAAAACATGGATAGTGAGATTTTTATGAAGGATCTAATGATCCTCCCAAAAGAACAAAAGGCAAGTGCTTTCCAGTATTCCAGAGTTCTCTACAGCAATCTCTGCTAATCACTCTAAGATATTCCTCGAGAGTACATCTGGGAATGAATTCTCTTTCTCCATAGTGATAGTATAAACTTAATAGGGTTTCTGTTGAGGTCGTGACTGAGGAACCAGCAACTCAGATTTAGCCCAAATGAATTGTGAAAATAAATCTTCCACAACTGTCAACCTTCATAACAATCTTGAAAGGAAAGATCTTGCTCTAAGCTCTACAATGCAAGCATAAAGTTTCCACATATAGTGATTTTATGAAGGCTTACAAAGAAAACCTACAGTGCAGGGGTGCCTGAGTGGGTTCAGCCTCTGCCTTCAGCTCAGGTCATGATCTCAGGGTCCTGGGATCGAGCCCCACATCGGGCTCTCTGCTCAGCAGGGGGCCTGCTTCCCTTCCTCTCTCTCTGCCTGCCTCTCTGCCTACTTGTGATCTCTCTCTGTCAAATAAATAAATAAAATCTTTAAAAAAAAAAAAAAAGAAAAGAAAACCTATAGTCCATAAAATCCACAAATCTCAAGTATCATACAAATTATCCAAAGGAACATTTTTTAAAAAATTTAAATATTTATTTGAGAGAGAGTGTGCATACAGGGTTGGGGGCAGTAGAGGGAGAGGGAGAGGAAGAAGCAGACTCCCCACTGAGCAGGGAGTCTGATAGACGCAGGACTTGATTCCAGGACCCTGGGATCATGACCTGAGCAGAAGTCAGCGGCTTAACCGACTGAGCCACCCAGGCGCCCCCCCAAATGAACATTTTTAGATACAAAAATATATATACATATAGTAAATAGTTTCACATAACTTAGTGTCATTAATAAGCCTTTCTTAAAGGTTATTCAAGGCAATTTAAACTGGTGCTTTTGTCTTTTTCATTTTTCAAGCCAGCTGTGCAGAAATAATTCATAAGCATTATAATGGGCTTGAAATATGAACTTTTCTTCTGGAAAATAATCACGATTGTATTATATAAGCTTTTGAAAGGATTCTCAAAGACGACCATTATGAGGGTCTGGCGATACGGTGTCGCTGGAGAGGCACCCTACTCTTTGCTTCTCTGCTTTTGTCTCTTTTCTCACCATTCTTCCCAGTGATGAATACCACCTCCACCTATCCCAAATCCAAGGCCAGGCTTTGGTTCAGACAGGGGCTCAAGTCTCACCTCCAAAATTTACTAGGTGTCTTACCTCCAGAATACACTAGTTGTGGGATTACGGTCAAGTTGATGGGACTTTTCTAAACCTGAATTCCCTCATCTGAAAGGTTGATAAAGATAGAACCAACAGAGGGTTTTTGAGAGGAGTTGGTGAAAGATGACCCTTGACCTAAGGCCTGTCATGTAGTAAGTGTCCAATAACTTAGATGCTTTAGTGCTATTACTATAGGAAAAATAACCACTTAGAAATGTAATGGATGAACGAGGGAGATAGTAAAGGAGTTTATGGATGATTTTGATTATGTATGAACTTCAGAACTCCAAACACCAGCATGGAGTGATCTCCTTTCCCTTTTACCCATGTTTTCCCAAGTCACTGGCCAGCACCAGGGAGCTCCAGCTGTAGTGACTGTAAATACCATGGGCAAATGCGATGAAACCACAGCACTGAGGAGACAGAGCCATCTCTCAGTGTGCCTGATCCTAAATTCTCAAGGAACATCATCTGCATTTTGCTCAGTTTTCTAATTTACTCTGTGCTTGGGGGGAGGCAGGGGAAGAACTATTCTGGGTGAAAAAGAGCCGGAGGCCTTCCACCCCTAAGGAAGGTCCCAGTAGAGAACCTGTGACAATAACACATGTTGTAGGTATTCTTGATGGTCTAGGATGACTTTATTATTTATTTATTTATTTATTTATTTAAAGATTGTATTTATTTATTTGACAGACATAGATCACAAGTAGGCAGAGAGAGATGGGGAAGCAGGCTCCCCTCTGAGCAGAGAACCCGATGCGGGGCTTGATCCCAGGACCCTGAAATCATGACCTGAGCCAAAGGCAGAGGCTTTAACCCACTGAGCCACCCAGGCGCCCCATAGGATGACTTCATTTAAACCCATTTGTTTGAGCCTTACAATAATCCTACATGGTCTACAATGCGATTATCCTAATTTACCTCTCCAGTTATCTATTCATCTAACTCATATGCACTGAACACTTTCTATGCATAAGTACTGGTGGTAAAAAAAAAACCACACACACACAATCTCCACCTTGAGATTGCTTTTAATCTAGTGGGTGAGATACACAGTCAATAAATAAACCAATAAATAAACATATAATCAGGGCTGTTATTCTGCTGTTACACACTGGGTGATCAGGCTTACTATTAAATATGTTAGTACCATCCCCTTATATAATTACCAGTTGTGGTTAGTGCAGTGCAGGCAATGAATGTAACACTGTGATGGGGGGAATTGTAGGGTGGGGAACTATTTATATAAGGATGTCGGGACTCTCTAAGCCAAACTACGAAGGACAGCGTCTGGTGGGCTGTCCTTCTTTCTTTCCTACTTGAGAAAGCCTGGGCCATTCAAAGGGTGAAGTAAAGAAATGACAAAAACGGGTCTATCTTTACAAACACTCACAGCAAAATACAAAATGCAAGGGAAACAAATCTCCCATCATTTGAGGTAATTATGCATTGATTGGATGAACACATGGCAAATATTCATAGATACAATTTACATATCAGATTAGGGTTTGGACTAGATGATCATCAAGACCCCTTTCAAACCTGGGATTGTATGGTTGTATGCAAACTACACATCTCTGTGTAAGTCTTTATTACCACCATTCATGCTGTCCAGCTCTATTAGAGCATCACAGCAGCACCCCACCCAGGAACACTCTCCTTCCAGAACTATCTGGATTCATAGGGAAGATGGGGAATGAATGGGTATCCGCACTTAGATATCTAGCGAAGCACGACTACTTTACAGTGTTAGTACAACACCCCGTACAGACAAAGGGGCTGGACATAGAAGAATATCTGCTGTGTGGTCACAACCCTGTAAAAAACATGGGTGCAACCCAAACTTTTAAGTTGTGGCCTCATGGTAGAATCTTTGGTGATCTTCACTTCATTGTTCTATCCTTATAAATTTCACCCAAATCTAAACATATGCACATTTCTCATTAAAAGTAAATGAGCATGTTTGGAAATAATAAAATAAATCATATTTATCTTCGGAAGAATTAGAAGTAGAACTACCATGTGATCCAGGAATCACATTTCTCAGTGTGTGTGTGTGTGTGTGTGTGTGTGTGTGTGTGTGTATAATAAGGTCACTATCTCAAAGAGAAAAGTAAATAAATAAATGCATCTTAATTTGCAGTGAAGAAACATTAAAATGGGGATGGTGGAAGGATTCACCAATGTGAGTTCATAATGTGGTAACACTTTTGTTTCCTAATTTGCAGTGATTTTGCATTATGGCAGTCAAATAACAGCACAAGTGTCTCCAGAAACCGGGGACTATCTACCTACAACAGCAGGAACAGCAGAGGCCACAGCAAAGCCTTTCCTGCAACTAACTCACCACATCCCTAGCCAAACTTTAGCAGCCAGATCAATGAATGGTCACACCCCCTCTCACAGAGCTGCCCCAACCTCCAGCTCTGAGCTCCCAACCACACACACAACAGTAAAAACTCTAGTAACAACATCCTTGCTAACTACAAACAGCACCCCGACTACCAGCCCGACAGCCCACACCCTAGTCACAACCTTGGCCACACCCAATAACTCACACACAGCAGCTTCTCTCACTGAAGCTACAATTGGTCCCAGTGCAGCCCCAGGTTCACCGCCAACCACCTTCCCTCCATCGGCCCATACGACAGGAACAAGCCCATCGACTGTCAGCCACACAACTAGGAAAACCACCCAACCCAGGAACCAGACCGCCCTTCCAGCAACCTTGTCCACCCCACCGCTTAACAGCACAACCAGTCACCAGTCTGCCCAACCCAGTCATGCCCCAGGCCCAACCACAGCTGCACACAATACCACCCACACGGCCTCACCTGCCGCCACGACTTCTGGGCCCACTCTTGCACCTCGGCCTTCGTCAGCCAAGACTGGAATGTACCAAGTTCTAAATGGAAGCAGGCTCTGTATCAAAGCCGAGATGGGGATAGAACTAACAGTTCAAGACACAGAGTCGGTAAGTTGGGGCCATAGGACTGTAACACTGCCTTCAAAAAGTGTGAGGGAGGGTGTCTTGCTAAGAATAGACAGTCTCCCTGCATCTTGTGTCTTTGAATGAAATAAATAGCTACAAGCTCCTTTTTCTCCAAGTTGCTCCATTAAAAGATGAATCTGTTTTAGAATGCATATAAGAATAGAAACTGGCAGCAACTGGCTAGTGGAGGGCACACACCAAAATCATAACGATGCACACCTCTCACTTTTAGGCAACATGGGCAGGGTGTTGGGGTGTGTTCTGCATTGACCCCAGCCTGGCCCTGTCCCTCCTGTTGACCTCAAGCCTCAGCAACTCTCCTGTGAAGGGAAGGGCTTGACTTACATAGTCTCCTTGGTTCCAGCCAGCTGTGACATTCACATCAAAATTCTAGGTTAACAAGAGGATTAGAAGAGGTGGGGGTGGGGTTAAGATTATTTGATTTACTAAAGGAATCACCATAAAAATAATACTTTCTCTTTTTTTTTGGCACAGCTTTCATGAAACTTCTACATTCAGGTTTTCATGTGAAACAGAAGTACATTAGACAACAAGATCTTTCCTTGTAAAATTCTAGTAACACACTTACCTTGTGATGTGTTTAATTTAACAAAAATTAAATTCCATGCATTTTATCAGGAACAGACTGGCTATAAATGAACTCTTAAGGAACACTTTCTGTGGGAGAACCCCTTCTTTGAAAAATCTTTTGAACATAGCAGTTTGGAAATCAGAGAGATTTTCTGAGGACTTGGAAGTTTTCAAGTGAACTCTCACTAGACTTGAGTTTCAATCTCACTAACTACCTATGCTTCTGGTTCCCAAGCTAGAGTTTTCCTTGAAATCTCACTGATCTGATGATTTTATCTGGTTTAGGTTTTTTCACCTCAGAGATACTTCAACATTGACCCGAACGCAACCCAAGCCTCTGGGAAGTGTGGCTCCCGAAAATCCAACCTTCTCTTGAATTTCCAGGGCGGATTTGTGAATTTCACATTTACAAAGGTGAGAACTGAGCTCCTTCATACTAACAGGCTCTAGCATCGCTTTTCTTTTCCCTCAACCTGGGGCCCAGTGGTGCAACCCCACACTTCACTTTAAGTTCCAAAGGAAATAGATCTCAGAACCTTTTGAGATATTCCCTGATAAGAATGAGGGGCATGGAGATGGAGAGGAGGGAAGTGTCGACATCTTATGTTTGCCTCCTAACCCCTTCAGCCTCCTCTGTGCAGCCCAAGAAGGGCTTCAGTGCCTCTTAAGGGAGGTTTGGCCTTGGGGAACCCAGCCACAGGTGCTCTTTGCAAACCACCTAAAGGAGGAAGTTAAACAGATCAACAGACCCACTGAAATTCCCAGTGAGCACACAGAAACAGGATTACTCTCAGACCAAAATCAAATGTCATGATGGGTTCTTTCCAACTGCAGCAGGCAAGATTCAGGGACTAACCGGGCACTGGATTTTCCAGACCATATTACAAAAGGGGTGGACCACAGAGTGGGGTGGAAAGACTATGGACACGAGGTCAGAGAGTCCTGGCTGAAATTTGACTCTGTCACCTGTTCTTGTGACATCAGGCAGACAACTTAACATGTCTGAGCTTTATTTGAACACTTGAGAAATGAGGGAAGGGAATTAAAGATCACCTCTGTAAAGAGCATTATTCAGTAGTTGGAAAGTAGATGTTCAAGACCAGTAGCTATGATTACAATGACTCACGTGGGTGAATGTCTTGGGGGTACAAACGTTGGTCATCCACTCTCAAAGGAGACACTTCTCCCGGATTCTCCCAAAGTATCATTCAGATAGGCCAGGTAAGAGCTGGAGAGGTGGTGCTGAGAGAATGCCTACAGCTGGAACTTGGTGTGGGTCTCCTTCCTACCTGTTGAATGTGACCCCTGAATTTAGAGGGGTCTTGGGTACCAGAGCCTGGAGAGAAATGAGCATAGACATTGGCATGAAACAAGTCAAGATTGGCTCTCCATCATAACGTTGATTAGTCACATGATCTTGGACTACTTGGGGCATGTTTTCTCATCTATAAAATGGAAATAATTACACCTCCTTTAGTGGGACCCATGGGAGGGTCAGAAGTGGTATATATAAATTGTCTTGCATGGTGCTTGGCACATAACAATGTTCAACAAAGGGTGTTGACTTTCTTAATTTGGTGTCAAAGACTTTATCCTCCTTGTGCGTATGGTTCTCCTTAAGGTAGAGGTGCACTGGAGAAGTCAGGGGTTTCCTTTCAGTATCAAATGGGAAAAATGTATTCTCTCACACCAGAAGATCATTCTGGGAAGAATGTGTGCTCTACTTCGAGACAACTGAGGTTAAACCTACAGAAGGGTCAGGAATTCTTTTAAAGTCGCTTCAGCAAAAGGGCAGAGGGTATAGGTACAAGCATCTGTGCTTTAGTTCAGGACTTGATTCCACCCAGACTACTGCCTGTATGAGCTTTTGGTAAGCATCAAAGCCCAGCATTTGTCTGTAGCATGCTGTGCCCACTGCCTTAGGCAGGTCTGCAACTGGGAGTTTCTTTGGCACCTTTCAGTGTCTCTTTTTGCTCCTTTCCTCTGTCTCCTGATGCCCTCTCTGCCTGCCTTTCCAATGCCTTCAGACTGGATTCTGTTTGATCAAACTCCACCCAAGGTTTGAGCCCCTGTCTTTCTGGAAATTTCTGTGTCTCCAGAAGTACAGGCAGGAAATGAGTTCAGAGATGGCGCTAGAAGCACCAGCAGGGTTTTCCTCCCTCTACTCACATTCTGGAAGGAGCAAGGAGAGCCACTATCCACGGTCTCAAGTTTGTAATAGCTGCTTTGCCTGAGTCCGCCAACCAAATTCACCTTATTTATTTCATTCCCTGGCACCGATTCCTCAAGTAGTTGACCTTAGCTCTATTGCAAGAGGAAAGCGAGGAAGATTATAGAAAGCAAAAGTTCCCACCAGCCTTAGTCCTTCAGGAGAATTTCCACATTTTAAAAGAGAACTTGTTTAAGCTAAAATAGTAACCACAAGCTCAAAGATCACAGGGGCTAAGTATAGAATTGAAAGAGAGAAGTAGGCCAGTAATTTTTTTTCCTTGAAATAGGCAGTCATTTTTTTCTCCCCACTTTTGATGACGACTTCACCTTCCCATTAAGTCTGCCTAAGAAAAACATTGGAGGATTGAGATGACGGAGGAGAGCCTCAGAAGTGAGGAGACACAAGGGAGGGGTAGGGAGTCCCAGAGATGCCAGTGGCTGGGCAGGCATCACTCCCTGGAGGCTGCCACTGTCTTTTATGGTGGACATCCATTCTAGATGGTTGGGTATACATTCTGAGTGGTTGCTGCCCTGTTATGTCAGTTGTTAAATGTTTTACATATCATCTCTCTCAATTGGTCACCAGAAACCAGTGTTGTCAGATCTTCTGACTGTTCAAGACAAGAAATCCAGATCTTTTTATCTTTAAATGTTGGCAACACGTTTTTTGGAAAACTTCAACAGAGCTAGCCAAACAGAACACAGTTGTAAGCCAGATTTGGCCTGTGGACATTCTGCCCTAATAGGTGGTCTGTGTGAAATGCATTTAGGCAGGAAAGCCATCTAGTTTCTTCCACAGGAGAAATGGCCTTAGCAATTCTGTCAGCCATTTTCAAAATGTTGCTACCCTCTAGACCAGTGCTTCTCGGCAACGACAGTATTAATGTTTGGCTCCAGATAAGTCTGTGATATCTTGTGCCTTGCGGGATACTGAACAGTATCCCTGGCCTCCTACTTACTAGATGCCAGTAACAACACCCAGCCCCATTTGTGTCAACCCCAAATGTCTCCAGACATTGCCAGATGTCCCCTGGGGGGAAATCACCCCTGGTTAAGAATGACCACGTTAGAGAAAAAAAGAAGAGTCTTAGAAAATAGTTTTTGTTAGTTATGACATCATAAATATTATAAATGAGAACCAAGTTGGAAAATGGTAAATGGATGCTGGTGAGCAAGCCTGAATTAACAAATCACTAATAGGAATTTACTGAGCACCTATTGTGTCCTGAACACTGAACCAGACATTATGAGAAAAAATAAAAGAAATATAGGCAACAGCTCCAGGTTTCAAAACATAGACAATAATACGTAATTTTTTTTTACTTGAAATACTGCCAATGACAGAAATGTAAAGAAGTCTGCCTCCTGAACTGTCTCTTGATGTTGTTCTGTCAAGACTTAAGTTATCCGTGTCACTTCTATGTGACCACGGACAAGTCGCTAGCTCGCTTTCAGAGCCTGTTTCCTCCTCTGTGAGATGAGGTCAGCCACCACCTGTTTTGTTAGGCTTCTGTGAAGGTGAAACAATGCAGAACGTGGTATCAGGCCCCTAGCCGGGTTAGGAGTGGTTTTTTTGTTTTTTTTTTTCTCTCTCATTTCTCTCATTTCATTTTTTAAAGAACTGAAAACCTTCCCATGTCAGTGTCTCATTTAATTCAGGTCACAAACTGAGAGTTGTTCAGCCTCTCCAGGTGCAAGATAAATAGACCTCCCTTCCCCCACGTCCCACAGTGTCCTTCCTGTTAGGATAGTTTGTTTCAAAACATCTTTCAGTAACTTAGTGTAGAGTTTATTTTTTCCAGCTCAACACTACCCTTTTCTCATCCACCTGGCGGTCAGGACAGCTCAGTGAGGCTTCCATCCCTGACCTGGGGATGGGACATGGGAGAAATCAGTGGGAGGGCTGGGGGCAGAGGGAGGGACACCCAGCCAGGTAGCATTTTGGCCAGCCAAGGTCTGGAAAGCTAATGCCACCCAGCGCCATGGTATTTACCCAGAACATTGCAGGGGTATTTGGAGCCCTCTTAACTTAGAGACTCCAGGGAACTGTTCTCAATGTTCAAATGTGAACACCCTGTGTACTATTTAAAGCTTCCCCACTATGCTGTATTATTTCATGCCCCGCTTTCCCCTATGCTTCCCGTCTGTCTGGAATGCCCCTCCCACCCTCAGCCCCTTTTGCACTCATGCTTTAAGATGGCTCAAAGATCCTTACCCTGTGAAGTCTCCCCCACGCCCCACCCCCCACTTCCAACCCAGGTAAAACTGGGAGGCTTTCTTCCTTTGGTTTCTGGACCCTCCATTGATTGTTCCCCAAACTCCATTAATGCACTCATTGCACATTTTGCCATCTTGAAGGCATGTTTGTGATTTACTCATGGTGCCAAGCCCTGACTTTGTACGTAAGTATATCTTTAGCAAATTGTTTGATGAAGAAATGAATCCATAAAAGAATGAATCTGAATTTCACAGGGACTCTTGGCCAGGCTGCCAAAAAGTAGATCGGCAGCTCCAAAGAGACATCCTCTTTGGCTTTCCCTTGGTATATACAGAGCAAAGGTTTCTTGACATAGTCGCAACAATGATGAACAAAAGAGGCCTGATTGATGTTGAAGACAAAAATCCACATCCTGAACATCGGTGACTATGAAACTTCCACAATGCATTTTGCTGACCTTAGGGAGAGGACCCTGGGCCTCAAGGTCATTGGTATGCCTCCCGGGATAGGTTGATTGACTGGTTTGCTCTGGACCTAGTTCTTTGCTAAGGAGGCTGTTTAGGTCCCTTGGGGAATTACGGGCCCTCTGATGAGATACTGCTGAGCTCTTAGATACTGGAGATGAGGCGCCCTGTGTCATCCTTCCATCAGTTGAGTGGTGAGCTGGGACATGTGCCAGTGGTCCATTCCCATGGACACACTGTAAGAGCTGAAGTACCACAGCTCGCTCTTAGGAGTCCTTAGCCCCTTTTGGCAATACTGATAGGTGCACAAAGGATTTTCACTTTGTTTTCAAGATGACATGGTTCATCTTTCCAACCTGAACCCCAAATACAAAAACAAAACAAAACAAAACAAAAACCATCTGGCAAGGAATCACTGTGTGGGCATCAAAGGAGAAAGCAGATACTACTAACTACATAATGTGCAGCATGTAAATTCCCTTGAGCTTTGGGTTAAGTGTGACATCTGCTTGAGGCTCCTTCCTCTGTGCCCACCTGTCTCCCATCTGCAGAGCTGAGGTTTCACTGTATTTCTTTGATGAGTAGGGCTGTCGAAGCTTAATTTGCTTGCTCTCTCTTTCCATCTGTGGTAGATCTGAGCTCTAAGAAATAGACAAGAAAGGATCATGTGAGCTCAATGAGAGAGGTTTACTGGGAAGGGGCAATCTAATTTCTTGTCACCGCTGTGAATAACACTGGTTAAAATTTGAGTGAAGACTCTGTGGTAAATTTTTTACATGCATTCCTTCATTTAATCTTCACATCAAACTAAGAGGTGAGTTCTGTTATAATTTTTCCCATCCTACTGAATAAGCAAAAAAATAAAATTTTTAGAATGCCCACAAGTATTTGACAACTCAAACTAGGATACTAGTTTGGAAACTAAAAGATATTTTTAAATTGGTATTTAGAAAGTCTTAGCAAAACTTTGTCCTCCCAAATAGGAAATTAACTGCTTTCTTTATAACGTTTTTAAAATTATTTTTTAAATCTTTATTTAAATTCAATTTAGTAACATATACTATATTATTAGTTTCAGGGGTAGAACTTAGCAATTCATCAGTTGCACATAACACCCAGTGCTCATTACATTAAGTGCCCTCCTTGAGGCCCATCACCCAGTTACCCATTCCCTGCCCCCCACCTCCCCTCCAACAACTGGCAGTTTGTTAGCTAGAGCTCAGCATGTTTTATAGTTTGCCTCCCTCTTCTTCCTCTTATTTTATTTTTCCTTCCCTTCCCCTACATCCATGTGTTTTGTTTCTTTTTGTTTGTTTTTTTTTAAGATTTTAATTATTTATTTGACAGAGAGAGAGAGAGATCTCAAGTAGGCAGAGAGGCAGACGGGGAGGAGGGGAAGCAGGCTCCCTGCTGAGCAGAGAGGCCCTGTGCAGGGCTCAACCCCAGGACCCTGAGATCATGACCTGAGCCGAAGGCAGAGGTCCAACCCACTGAGCCACCCAGGCACCCCGAGTTTGTTAAGTTCTTTACAGATTTTAGATACTAGCCCCTTATCAGATATGTCATTTGCAAATATCTTCTCCCATTCCGTAGGTTGCCTTTTAGTTGTGTGATCTATTTCCTTTGCTGTGCGAACCCTTTTTATCTTGATGAAGTCCCCACAGTTCATTTTTGCTTTTGTTTTAACCAACTGAAAAGTGAACTGCAACTTTGTTTTTCATTGATGGTGGGGACCAGGAGTTGACAAGCTGTGGCCCCCAGACCAAATTCAGTCTACCTCCAAAAAATGTACAGTTTGCAGCCTAAGAATGACTTTTACATTTTTAAATGGCTGCTGGGGGAGGAGAATATTGCATGGCACATGGAAATCATATGAATTTCAAATTTCGGTGTCCATAAATGAAGCTCCCTGGAACATGGCCACACTTGCTTGTGTACATGTTGGTCTGTGGCTACTTCTGTGCTACAATGGCAGAATTGAGTGTCAACTACACAGAGCCAGGAAGCCTAAAATATTTACCATCTGGCTCTTTACATAAACAAACTTGCCAACCCCTTTTATAGAATAAACTTCAGCCCTACTACCATTCAAATGAGGCCGAATTCTGAACTTCCGAGTCGAAAAAGAAATGCTTTGCTCTAGTTTAAATAAAAGACAATTTCAGAGTTTCTGGCTGGCTCAGTCCTTGGAGTGTGTTGCTCTTGATCTCAGGGTTGTGAGTTCAAGCCCCACATTGGGTGCAGAGATTACTTAAAAAGAAAAAGACAATTTTATTTCTATTCTCTTATTTCTATTTCTATTCTAAAACTTTACAGAAAAAGTGGGCACAATTGTCTAGATAAGACTCACTTGGTACCAGCAGCACAAATTTTACAAAATTTGGAATCTCAATGGAACTAAACATCTGTCTGTGCTTTTATTTACATGAGCTCACCTAACAAATGTTTTTCCTTTATCTTAACCATAGACAGAAGCACAGGCCCAGGAAGCATTTGGCTAATAGAAGGAAACCTGGATATGGGCTCTGGACTCTGTCCTGTTGCATCATTAAGGTGAACTCATAGTGGGGTGCCTGAGCGGCTTAGTTGGTGAGGTGTCTACCTTCAGCTTAGGTCATGATCCTGTGGTCCTGGGATGGAGCCCTGCATCAGGCTCCCTGCTCCCTGGGGAGTCTGCTTCTCTCTTTCCCTCTGCCACTCTCCCTGCTCATTCTCTCCTCCTCTCTCTCACAAATAAATTTTAAAAATCTCAAGAAAGGTGAACTCACAGTGAATGTGAGCACTCTGCCATCCGCTATGGAAGGCCTCACTTTTGGCATTAGCCCTATACAGTACTAGTTTTGGGGGAGCAGGAATGGCCCTTCCTGTCGGGGCTGGATTCATGAGCGTGTGACTTGAGCAGTCAGCCAAGCCCATGTGTAGTTGAAGCATGGTATCATTTCTTGAAATTCTTCAAATGATTTTTGAGCAAGAAATCCTACATTTTGGTTTTATAGCAGGCCCCATAAATTTTGAAGCTGGTCCTATTTCTGATAGATGGTTAAATACGGACAACTGCATTACAGGGAATGGGAAAGAAAGTTCTTGCACAACAAATTTTTTGTCCATACCCACACATCCTATGGAAGAAAATGTAGGGCAGGATCCTATAGACCAGATTTTGCTTTGTGTCACCTACAAACAGTGTGAATTAGAGGTAGATGGCTAACTCATCTGAGCCTCTGTTCTCAGCTGCAAAATGGGCTGATGATATTTATATTATTCTGTCCTGGGGGGTGTTGTGAGGATCAAAGGAGGCAATCTAGGTGACAGCATGCTCTTAGTAAACTGTGAAGCCTTTGTAGAAACACAAAGCCTTTCCTTTTTTTTTTTTTTTTAAATAAAGATTTTATTTATTTATTTGACAGAGATCACAAGTAGGAAGAGACACAGGCAGAGAGAAAGGAGGAAGCAGGCTACCTGCTGAGCAGAGAGCCCAATGCAGGACTCGATCCCAGGACCCTAAGATCATGACTTGAGCTGAAGGCAGAGGCTTAACCTACTGAGCCACCCAGGCACCCCACATAAGCCTTTCCTTATGTGAGGATAGAACAAGGAGATGCCACAAAAAGGGGGAGATCCCAGGAGGTGCCCTGTGGAGCTCAGAGCTGGTCTCATCACTGTTCTCCTGCTGTTCCTTAAAGCAAACTCACACTGCAACCCATGCAATTTCAAAAAAGAAAGTCACACTCATTTCACTGGCCTGCTTAAATCCCATCAGTGGATCCTCTCTGCTCTTAGGATAGGGCAGGGCCTTGGGGCCTGAAGTACAGGTCTCTTATATGCTAAAAAGGACCCCAAATAAAGAATAGCCTGAATAAATGGTTTGTGAAAGTGACCAAAGAGGGGCCTGGCTCACAGATGTTCTTTCTAGAAGAAATGGATGGGCCAAGCACATTGTTCACCTTACCTTTCAGAACCAAGATTCAGTACCTTGAAGGAAGGAGCCAGGTCTTATTCTTTTTCCAGGACCTAGAGCAATGGCTGGTTTGGAGAGGATATAAGAGAAATTAAATGCTAGACATGGAGACAAGAAGCTTGGGGTCATACCTTCCCCTGCCACCTATTAGGGCTGGAATTTGGGGCAAGTCGGTGAGCCTCTATTTCTTCTCAGAGTTTCTGTGAGGATTAAATAAGACATGGCAGAGAAGTGTCTGCTCCAGTGCCTGGCACAAGGTAAGAAGCCAATATATGGTAGGTGCTATTCAATGAATTACAGGCTCTAGACTTGAGTGTACCAGTAGCAGTTACCTTACTAAAACAGTTTGTATTTTTAGAACCCTTCATCATTTCATCTACATAATACACAGATGGACTGAATGTAGTTGAGATTATTACTGTTAAATTTCTTTATGACTAGACCTAGAGCTTCTAAAGGTAATTCAATTTCAGATTCTGATTTTCATTGCTCTACCATTTCTTCACCTCTTACTTGTGGATAGTTTCTTTCTTTCTTTTTTAGAGATTTTATTTATGTATTTGAGATGAGAGAGAGAGAGCATGATGGGGAGGGGTCGGAGGAAGAGGCAGACTCCTTGCTGAGCAGGTACCTGATGCGGGATTCGATCCTGAGACTCCAGGATCATGACCTGAGCCAAAGGCAGTCGCTTAACCAACTGAGCCACCCTGGCACCCTTGTGGATAGTTTTCTAATGAATGTTTACAAATAAGACCTAAATCGCCTACTTTAAAAAACCCGAAACCTCCTTTTTCAACTTACCCTTCCATATCTCATTTCAGTTCCCTTTACTATTTTATACCCTTAGTCTCTCAGGAGGTTATAGGGCTGTTTTGTAATGGTTTGTTTGTTTTGTTTTTCTGAAAGGACAATCCTTGAATAAAATGTAGAACACTACTTAGTATTTCTGAACACAAACTCCTGGGATCCTCTTTTACAGAATATCCAGATATCTCAGAGTAAACCATTTCTTTTCAGAATCCCTCATGGTGGCCCCATCTAACCATACTGGAGATATGAACCCCTTAATCTGTTTAAAGCAATTGATAAATTGCATGAAAAATTTTGCACACACCGTTTATGAGAGTTTATGAGCCCCATGAAGTCCACCCATGGTAGCCTTAAAGATAAGTGGTCTCAGGGCACCTCAGTGGCTCAGTCAGTAAAGCAACAGACTCTCGGTTTCAACTCAGGTCGATCTCAGAGTCATGAGATCAAGCCCGCATCAGGCTCTGTGCTAAGCATGGAGTCTGCTTGGGACTCTCTCTCCCTTTCTCCCTCTACCCCTCCCCTCTGTTCTCTCTCTCTAAAATAAATAAATACATTGTTAAATGCTGAAGTTCTTTATGCCTTTAAGAAAAGAGATGAGTGGTCTCCATTTGAATCTCTACCCTAAGATATTCATTACTAGTAAAAGCTTAATGTTTACCCTTCCATGCTCTCTACCTTCCAGACGTATATGCATTTTAACAGGAAGAAATTTGGTCTAACTGAAGGGACTCTAGACCGGGGAAATTTGAATTTCAGGCTCTAGCAACAAGTATGCAGTAGAGAAATTCAGGACCAGGAGTAAGCCATTACTTATAATTTATTTGTTGTGTGGTATCTTCACTTTTTTGAAGCTTCTGATACAATTATGGTCTGTACCCACAGACCCCCAAATCCCCATATAGAGGATTGAATAGCTGGAATCCTGCCAGAACAAAGTTTATAAACCAAGATCATAAATGTAAAGACAGAGTGCCCAAATGTTAACAGTTTCATCCTGTTTTACAGGATGAAAACTCGTATTACATCAGTGAAGTGAGAGCCTGTTTGACAGTTGCAAACCCAGGTAAGCTGTTAGAGAAGGTCACTCCACCAGCAGTAACACTGCGCCTCGGGTTAGCTCACTTTAGCCCATTGAATTTGCTCATCTTTGATGCTGCTTTGGAGAAACCAACGGAGAAAGTAACCAGGAGAAGGCCATGCATCTTTGTATGCTTCCATTTGCTCAGCTGCCTGTGAAGGAGGCTGGACTACGTTATGTCGGAGATCATTATCAGCAGCTCAAAAGAGCTGAGTGACTCTGGGGCAGATTTGCTAGTGATGGTGCAGTTTCTTCAGTACTCTTGGAATCACGCATTCATTCTACAAAAATGTGGTTACTGCCAGCTAGGTGCCAAGCCCTGTAAGAGGCAGTAGAAATGCATATTAGCCAAACATATGGTTCCTGCTGTCATGGACCTGACATTCTAGAAGTGGGGAGGGGATGACAAACAGGCACATTAAATTATAACAGACAGTTAAGTAGTATTAAATCCTATGAGCAAACACAAGCGGGTTGGGGTGGGGTGCAGAGGACTGGAAAGATATTTTTAGGTAGGGCCTTTGGGAAGCTCTCAGGGGAGGAAGGCCTCTCTGAAGAGGTGAGGCTTGAGCAGAGAGATATCCCCATTTGGGGGCATCTGGGTCTGAGGAAGGTTTTTTCAGGTGACAGGAGCAACAGATGCACAAGCCCTTAGAAGCCAGCTTGCACATGGGTTCAGGGAGCGGCAAGTGTCACATGTCCCCAAGAGAGCGAGCAGAGCAACAGAGCAGGCCTGACGGACACGCGGGCCAGAGCATGTAGGGCTTCTGCGTGAGGCGAGCTGAGGACTTTGGATTTGAGTTTAAAGTGTGAAAGGATGTCAGTGGAGGGTTTGATGTAGGGAAATGGTATATCAGATTTACACTGATAAAGATTCCGTTTGGTTGTTGTATCGAGAATGGCCCACAGTGGGGCCAGTTGAGAGAACTCCGGTAAGGTTCCCATCTAGGAAAGTAATGTTCCCTGTCCAGTGGGGGAAATTTCTTAGGAAACTCAAATGTTTCTCTGGAAAGCCCAGAGTTTGATAGCAAACCATTGCTGGGCACCTCCTCTGTGTCATTTACTGTACAAAGAGTTTTCATGTCTGTTTTCCCCTTTTTAAAATTCTATCTTATGACGTGCTTAAGCTTATCTTATTAAGGAACCTATGCTAAAGAAAGTTGCCAAGAAATGAAAATGTCGAGAAATGTTTATTTAAAATATAACATATTTTATTGATATTGTTCAAGAGGATATTATCCATGATTATTGGTTAAAAGTAAGTAAGATGTCACAGTTGAGAATTCACTTTCATATATAGTACCTTGCTTAGACAAGTGTACTCACAGAGGCTGGGGAATAAATATTGTGCACGCTAACATAAATTAGCTAATGTTATTACAAGATATGGATGAATTTTAGCCGGAAGTCAGGTAGTAATGTCTCAAGAGGCAGGCAAAGGGAAAGTGAGAACAGAGGCTGAGTTAGAGGCTGAGAAAGGGGATGAAACAATTCTAGGTCCCCCAAATCTAGGCTCAACAGAAGCAGGAGGAACTGTAGGAGTCGCGATGAGGATAATTTGCACGTCAGCGGTGGCGGTGGTAGTATTATAACAGTAGTCAGTTGCAATTACAGTGGTAATGACTGTTGTAATGTCAGTGTTAGTGTAATGTTAGTGATTGAAGTAAACTACCCTGGGATATAACACATGATATAGCAGTGTCCATGGATAATTCAGGGCATCATGTAGGGCATTTGAATGTACATATGCGAGAGTCTACAGTAAGTAGTACAGTGATGGGCAGGAGACACAGTAGTGTAGTGGTGAAGATAGCAGGCTCCATAGTGAGACTGCTTGAGTCCAAATACCACTTACTAGCTGTAGGCTCTTAGGCAAATAAATATTTTCAGTTCTCTGACTCTCCATTTCCTTGTCTATAAAATGGAAACAGTAGAACCCATCTCAAAAGATTATATGAGAATTAAACAGGACAAGGGTACCTGGGTGGCTCAGTCGGTTAAGTGTCTGCCTTCGGCTCAGGTCATGGTCCTGGGGTCCTGGGTTCGAGCCCCACATTGGGCTAGCTGCCCAGCAGGGAGTTTGCTTTTCTCTCTGCGCCTTCCCCTTCTTGTGTGCTCTCTCAAAAAGAAAAGAGAAGAAAAGGAAAGGAAAGGAAAGGAAAGGAAAGGAAAGGAAAGGAAAGGAAAGGAAAGGAAAGGAAAGGAAA